>NC_041390.1:518827906-518890721 GCF_002162155.2 Triticum dicoccoides | reverse complement strand
AGTTGGCAGATATGATTCCATCATATCATTCAGTAGGATATCCCTGACTGTTAGGCTGGATGGTAATATGAGGCAAAGTTTTACCCTAGTTCGGACCCTTGCAGTTGAGGAAAAATCCTACTCCTGGTACTGTATATTAGTGATAGGGGTGTGTACAAAGTACACGTGAATACCAGACATTGTGCGTGTGTGTATACTATCGACGAACTATCCCCCAAGCTTGTATAACATACTGGGGGCCTAGGGTTACAAATCATAAATAGTCGGCTTATCACCAGCGGGGATAGAGTCCCGTGAGACTCTCGTAGCTAGCTTCATGTTGTACGCTGAGTCCTCCACATGGGTCTTCATATAACGCATCTCGGTCCAACCTATGTGGCGCGGGATGGAACCGACCCATGAGTCCTCATGTTGACCCACCACAACTAGAAATGATGTGCCCACCACACCACACATGCAATCAGCCACTAAGAAAATAAGCATATACAATAGTACAATGTTATACATGAAAGTTAATTGAATGGTGCATCCAAAAATATTTGTTCTGCATTGTGAATGTTTATATATTCTCCTAAAATATTAGTCACGGGAAAGAAAAACGAAGGGCATATCTCTCCTTGTCTCCACAAGACGCCCCCTCTTTCTACACCACTTTCACGTACGCACACAAACTATCTCTCGGCCCTCTAAAAGTATGCATGCCCACGACACATTCACGCGTGACGGTCACTGTAGTTCAAGCTAAAGCACTATACGGTCACTGGACTTCAGAATATGCTCATTACGGTCACTGTATACATTCTCGTGGCGATCATATGGTATCTAGCTCACGATGTGTCTCCGTATTTTCTTGATGACACTGACGGACTTTTCATTTGATGCGTGCTCCGTATTTTTTTGATGACACTTACGATCATTGTATTTGAAGAGAAAGCATGATATGGTCACTAGACTTCGGAATAAGCTCATCACGGTCACCACATACATTTTGTCGTGCTAACCAACATGTGGTTGGATGGTTAGGAGGACAGTGATTTCTCGAGCCCACCAGGGTTAAAGTCCCGATGCTCACATTTATCCTCGGTTAATTTCAGTATTTTCCGGCGATGTGCGTACAGTGGGAGGAGACGTTCCACTCGACTATGAGGCACCTATGGTGACTTCATAAAATCTCAAGATCATATGCTGGCTCACTCTCTTGAAGGTGCTCATACGGGTAGGGTCTGCGTGTGTGCGCTTATAGCGGTGAGTGCTTGCGCGTATATATGAGCCCTTGCATTTGTACCGTGTTAAAAATATACATGTCATGATTATACATTCACTGGCTCACCCGTACAACTCTGTATTTTGTTGATGACACAATCAATTGACCAGTAAAATGTTCCACGTGGCGCAACTAGTGTTGCACCATCGGGGCGCGTAACCATGGGGCCCACCTGTCAGCCCGTATATGAACGAAAGAAATGGTAGTTTGAGTCTGTACTGTGTTAATAAAATACATTTTAGGCTGATCATACGGTCACTGGCTCACCATACAGCTTTGTAATTTGTTGATGACATGATCAATTGACCAGTCAAACAGTCCACATTCAGCAGTGCACATTACCATAGGGCCCACCCGTCAGTGCGTATATGAAGGACATAAATGGTAATAAATTAGTGGTCGGTGGGTACACGAAGTCGTGAGACCTCTGGTTGGTAGTCGCTGGCGGTGGGGGCACGTTGATTGGGCGGTGGGGTGGGGATTGCCGGAGAAAAAGGTTAGCGTGGGGGGACCTAGAGGGATGGCCGGTGCGGCGGCGGACCGGCGGTGGGGAGTGGTTTCGGGGCAGGCGGGGCGGCGTGGTGGCGCAGGCCGGCCGTGGGCGGCGGGGGCCGGTGGTTCGGCCGGTGGTGGTTGGCGGCTCAGGGGTGGAGTTTGATGATAAACTGCAGGCCCTTGATTTCGTATCCAACGGCTGGAAAATCTAATGACCAGAGATGAAAAAGTCAGTCGACTGACGTGTAGCCTCACCCCGCACATACACATGCACGCAACCAAGACACGCACGCATGCAAGCGTGCAACACTGACATGTACACATAACGAACACACGCACGCATGCAGGCATGCAACACTGACACGTACACATGCACTCACGAACACATGCACGTACGCACACATGCATGCAACACTGAAACGTACCCTTGCACACACGCAACACTCGCACGCCTGCATGCACACAACACACGACACAAGACACACGCTCAACCTATACATGCATGCACCATTTGTTAAGGACATGGATTTTTACGGGTATTAATCAATCTTATCTGTGATAAGCAGAACATTGATGTTTGCAGCGGTTTTTAGGAATCACAGCATATCGAACGGGCTATCAACATAGTAGGCTTATGTACATGCAAAGGATGACGTCACACTCAATGAACAATCATCGGTTTATGAAATGCCCGCTTCAGACCGCCCTGGCCCACCAAAGGTTCCTCTGATGTGCGCTGCCTGCGTTGGGTCACTGACATGCAGGCCATGTACCCAAAGAGCCCACACATCAGTGGAAGAACGGCGCGGTGTGCTACGTCAGAGTCGAGGGCGCCACTCGCTGCACGCCCGGCTGAACACGCCTCCTTGCCGCATTCAAACGCCTCCATGAAACCCGCCCGTGTGGAAGCCGAGAAACCCACTCTGGACACACGTCCGTTCATGACCGGGCCGTCATTAAATGCAACACCGGCCGAGCTCCTCCCGTCCGCCGTCTATTTAATATCCTATTTAAACAAGGCCAAACGCCGGCCAAGAATCGCACACCTCCGCCGCTCCCCTATCTCCTCCTTCACCATTTTGTCCACTCTTACAATGGCTTATGAAGAGTAGTTATTCCGCACAAGCCATTTGTTTAGGTTTGTATCTCTCACACACACCCACGTAGGTGGGGGACATGCACGAAGAGAAGAGGTGCATGCACGGCGCACGTACTCTCGTCTCTTTCCCAACCACACCCGTGCGGGTACCCGGTGGAGCTCATTTCTGTACGAAAAGGCAGCCCATGTGGTAATTTGACCGTGTACTGGTTGTCCACTTGGTGGAGGGAGGATCGTGTACCACGGGTGTACAAACAAAAATTGCGACTTGACGCGGTATGTTAAAAAAGAGGTAAACCATGTGGGGCCTACCTTAGAGGCAAGGCTCTATACACTGGAGTACTTTTGATGTGTCCCGTCAACTCGCAGAATGAGGAGAAGCTTGCTTAGTATGCCGCCTCCCCCGCCCACGGGCGCGGTGGCTCGCAGGATGAGGTGAAGCTTACTTACTAGTAGTAGTACTGTACGCCTTACGCCCGCTCCCTCACCCACGCGCGTGGTGGCTCACAGGACGAGGAGAAAATTTTACTACTCCCTCCGTTTACTCCTCGTCCCTACTACCTTAGTTAGAGAGATTATCATATTGTTTGGAATATATATGTCCTTTAGTACTCCCTCCATTTACTTATACTAGGCCACTATAAAAAAATACATTTTGCATCTATACAAGGCCACAAATAGTAATCGAGACAAAAGTTACTACTCCCTCCTTTCCAGTTTATGGCTCAGTTTCAAAATCTCTCCAACCAAGGTAGAAGGTGAGTGGTCGAATTAATTTCGCACTCCTAGTTTGCACAAGTAATTAGTACGCTCGTTTTTCTCAAGAAGTTATGTTTACCGAGGCATTAATTAGAAAGAATGCATGAATGACCACTAAATTTCCATGAACTTCTACATGCATTGGTGAGTTTTCTCTTGACACTGCTTGCATCGGGTGATCTAACGCACCTCGAAATCCAACATGTGATGGTACTACTATTAGTAGTAGAATTGAGACTTATAAAATGGAAAACGAATGTTTTTTAGATGAGCCCTATAAACCCTAGTGGGTACGTACTCCGTAAAATCAGATTTTCCTAAAACTAAGTCGCTCAACCTTTATTTGCTTGTTTCCCTTCCTACCTCCTTGCCTTGAACAGACTATGCCAAACTCCCTGCCTTCTATGCGGGAAAAGACCCGCCCTCGCCTTTTTTAGTCCGGGTTTGTATTGATGGATCGCGCGAAGCAGCAAAAACCCAAGTCGTGTCTTGTACTCCTCCGCCGATGCTCGCTTTCATGAATTCTATACTTCCTGTCGCCGACATGTGGGACATATAGCAACCAGGTCGACGTGTCAAGCACCAAATAACAGTGCAGAACAGCAGGGGGACGCACGCAGTAGTAGTAGTAGTAATGAGCAATGAGACGTCAAATCACAATGCCACACCATCCCAGACGGACGAGGCAACCATTATTTCACACTTTGGTTCGCCATCATCTAAAACCACATAGTATTGCTTCTACCTCAAGAGGGACACGCGCATCGCCTTGGTACATCATGACACGTGGGACCGCATGACAGGCCGTGGTCCCCTGCCGATCGCTCGGTAAAATCACCTCATTTTTACTACTATACTTCCTCCACATCGGTTTACATAGCATGCACGTCGTTCTAGGTTGAGAATTTAACTGGCTATATATGTGATGAACTATATATGTTTAGAAACTACATCCGCTTAATAATCCAATGATATACTTTTTGTGACATAGTACTATTTAGTTAGTCAAATGGATGACCTAGAACTACGTGCACGCCCTATGAACCGAGACGCCTAAAAAAATGAGACGGAGAGGGTAGTTTAGTATGTATCTTTTTAGATCAATATAGTCGGGATTCACCAAGGAGAAAAACCAAGTGGTAGGTTGCACCTGTCGCGTTGGCGTAGCAACTCAAGCAGGGTCAGTCCGCACATGAAATGGAGACACACTTAACAGGACCCCTTTGGCCGACATGTGGCTCATCCACCGTCTTGTTCCACGTGTGACACACCAAATTACACATCAGAGCAGCAGTTGGAATTGGAGGCACCCCGGTCGTAGCACCACAGTAGTAGAAAATGAGCGATGAGGGGTCAAATCACAAAGCCCCACCTTTCCCGCATTAAGCTGGACGAACAAAGCAACCATCATTTCACTCTAGGGCGCAAGAGCATAAAGAAAAGAGAAAACCAATGATGCGTGCGGCAGCTACCTAGGGCACCCTAGGGCAGGGGTCTCCACTATAGATCATTTTTTTGAAAGCGCCTCCACTACAAATCGGCTTCTCCCTCGTCCTCTTGAAGAAAACTGATGATGCGTGCGGCGGTAGGGTTTGTAGGAGTACTACTACGGCGTGCGGGGCCACGTCTTAGTAAATGGGAGAAGGATTGAGTTCAAGTTGACACCTTAAATATGTGTGGGCCGCTTGGTTTTAGGGGAACGAGCCAACATTTGGGTTCGGGGACCAGTGGAGATATAGTACATACAAAAAATTGTGGACGTAGGTTTGACCGAAAGGCAATGATGCATGGGCCCTGCATTTTGACATACCGGGGCCGCGTGAAATTTGCTACTCTACTCAAAACTAGTAAGGTACACATGCATTGAACGCATGAGATTTCGAAACCAAATTATGAATAAATACACACTATAGCATGTAAAGCTTTGAGTCATATATGCATGATGTAGATGTTCGTTTAGTTCTTATAGTTCATCTCATTCAAAATCAATTGGTTTTATAAAAATGTTAAGATTCATGGGGTTGTACATTGTAAAGCATAAAGTAAAAAACAAATAATGGCAATTCATTTAGAAAAAAATTCAATTATGATACGGAAGATTCTAGAACAAAGGAGAAGTGCTTGTGTTTTGAGGTTTGTGCATTATGCATAAGTTCAACCATGGAGTCTTCTAAATTGTACATGTGGCAGATCTGGTGGAATGTTGATGATATCCAATAGCCAGTAGTGCTCGGATTTGCCATCTCTGAACTGTCGGATTAGCTTCATCCAGCGACCATCTTTCAAATTTATTTGCACACTATATAGTTCTTGTGCCATAGTTGCATGTCTTGGAAAAAAGCTACTAGTGGTTTGTACTAGCTATTTAGGAATAGAATATGTGTACATGGAAGTTGTAGGGAAAGAGATGACATGGAGTATCTCAATTCCTATGAGTAGGGATTCGAAAAGAGATGTCATTTGGTTCACATCATAGGAACTTTTCTATTGAATATACGCTAATGTTTATTTTCCTTTGAAATTATGGGAGTATAGGAATCCATTCATATGAACCAAGTGGCTCTAAATCTATAGAAATAATATCATGTTTATTTCCTTTGAAATGTGGAGTTTATGAATCTATTCCTATGAACCAATTGGCTCTAAAGGAAAAAATCCTATAAAAATCATATCATATAGAGTTCCTATGATATTCCTCCACACCAAAGGATGGTTGAAATTGTTGCAGGTGATACGATGGTCTTTCTTTGTAGACTCCTCCCCCATATTTATAGTTACCTCTCGAAGATGAATGAAATGATATATATAGGGTATTCTACATGTGAAATTTGGTACACGAAAACTCGGTAAAAGTTTGCGAGGTTCGAATTTTCAATAAAGCTATATGCACTGCATTTTGGAACGGAGGGAGCATACGGCAGTTGCTAACACCCACGTGGAAGATTTGTGTGTAGGAGTGGCTATTCTGTTAAATGACATGGCAAAACTGACATTGTTGGATGCCGATCTAATGGTTCTTATGGCGTTCGTCAGGAAAAGGCTGGTGGCGAACGTTTGTCGGATAATGAGTTACGGACACATGCATTGCATTGATACGTGCCCCCCTCTCTCTCATGCACACGCACCCTCATGAGTCACGACTCTCCCGGGTCCTCTCGCACCCACCGTCTATCTGTAGGTAGACGTCACACACACATGTGCTCTTCACACCCTACCCTCAGAACTTCAAAAAAACATAAGACGTCACGCACATTTTATTTTAGCTCACACGTCACACACTTATACTATTACTCTTGTGGTGAACGTTCTTTGGGCATAGTATATTGTATTCTCATGAAGAGAAGCGGTGCACGCACGCACTATTTCTCTCACACCCACTCGCGGGTACACGTAGGAGCACATTTTTTTGAAGCTGGTACAACAAAATCACTCCACTATATATATAAGCAGGAGGCTTAGCGCTTGCTTTACTAGGGTTCCTCTCGTTCACTCTCTCATGCTCTCCAGATCTAAGCAAGACATAGGTGTCCACACTCTCTCTCAGCTGACGGCTGGTCACAAATCTGGCCGGACAACCTCGACCGCGGCAGGGGTGTAGGTGCATCATTCACGCTGTCGTCAGCAGCGAGGGAGGAGACCAAAGGCTGCCCGCGCGTCCCGATCGGCGGCCGTGCCATTCTCTCCGAGAGAGCGCCGGCTCGGGAGGGCCTCCGACCCCGTCTTCCTCCCTGCGGTATTGTGGCCAAGATGTGGCCTCCAGACGCCATCTTTGCCACATGCCGACGACCCTCAGGTATATATTCCTTCGAAACCTGCCTTGCTCTACTGCCCCAGCTCCCCACTTGGCTTCGTGTGGATCTTTTTCTACTTCCGTCCGCTGTTCCAAAGACACCTAGACTTTTACTATTATTAGAGGTAAAGCTAGTTCATACAGTCGACTCTAAGAGTTGGTTCAAACAGGGAAGAAAGTGGGAAAGTTGTAGCATGAATCTAGGACTTGGTTCTAAGAGGAAACGGGGGAAAAGTAGTAGATATTGGCTACCCAACCGGTCTCTTGGTTGAAAATATGAAGAAAGCATGGTGGATGGCGAAGGGTGGGGGGAGTGGACCTATCTCTTGGTTGAAAAACGAAAGAAAGTGACGGTTGTTGGGGGACAACGCAAATGAGAATGAGCAGGTCTAGATTTCCTGTGCTCACATAGGAAAATGTCGCCGAGGAGATAAAAAATGGGACAAATGCAGACATGCCGCCTGAGTGTTTGCCGCTCTTGGCAACCACATCTGCCTCACCACTTTATGTCCCTGCTGTCCCTACGCTGATATCGCTACCGTTAATGTAAAATCACATGAAGCATTAAGCAATGCCACCTAATGTCACTATAAGTAATGGTCTAGTGTCGTTGATAAATTGAAGCAATGCCTCCACCATTTTATGAAGTGCTTCCGTCTTGCTTTATTTCCCATTAATTGTGTTTTTGCAGTTACACTTAAATCTCACACCGCTAACATTAGTTCATCCCAGTGGAACTGCACAATTTTGATTGCACATTTACTGACCATGTGCTACTCTCATGACAGTAATACTAATGCTATTGTTCTGCATGTTAATCTAGTGGCAGTGTTGATGTGATGTGATGCTACTTACTTAAGGACACTTTCATACTATCAATCTAGTGCTAATTATAACACAACAGATGCTGTTGTTAATCATACGCCACTGCAAATATCTATCATTGTTTAAATAACCGTATTTCGTATTTGCGTAAATAGGGATGTCTGTCTCCATATCGTTTTGGGATGTCTGTCTCCGTATCGTTTCTATCCGTGCAATCAAAAGCACACACCTCAGTTTTAGTAGAACTACGCAAAATGAGATGGCTATCCCTCGTTGCTGTCGTCTAACCACCTGTCTTCCAGGTATTCCTACATTGGTAGTTACTAGGTAGAATGACCAATGCAATATAAAAGAAGTTGATTCATACGTTTTACTTCCTAATTGAAGTGTAGGGACGAGCGAAAACAACTGCATCGTAGTCCGGAATGCACTTTCTACCAGTTCATCCATGGACCGAGGACTAGCTGGCGCGGCTACACGGCGGTTTTTTGTACAGGTGCGCAGATAAGAGGCATTGTGGTGTGCTTATTTCTGCAAATAGCGGTGCTTACATTTAGTGGAATGCACAAGACTTTCAGCTGGTCAGTACACTACATGGTTCAGTTCAGCATTCCAGCTGAGAACACAATTATAATTGGTTATTCTGGAACGAGAGAACCTAACCCTAGATGGTGGCAACAAGAAAAAACCAGAGTGAACTCCAGGAAATTTAAGCCTGCCGGGAAGCCCTTTGCTCAGAGAAGCCTTGCTTGTTTTTTCCTGATTTGTAAACCTTCTCACAACTTTGTCTTTTGCTGTGACCTAGTATATGTTTGTTATGTTCTATGAATCATTGAGATATATAAAATTGCTTAACTTATGCTTTTCAAGTTTTTTATGAAGCCGAGTTTAATGTGAGTGTTCCACATGAACGCTGGACTAGCGTGTGAATGTTTGGAATTTACATTGTGGCCTCAGTTAACTGCATGAACCACTGTAACAAGATACATAGTTGCTTATTTGTTAGATAGAAGATTGTTGATTGTTAGTTGGTCGATAGCCTAGTGTTGAAGCGAGCTGAGCCAATGTGACGTGTTTTGCACAACTTCTTACAAGTGGGGTAGCACTCTATTTCATCAAAAAAACACTTCTCGTATGATAAATCATGCCATATTCATTAAAAAACTAGTGAGGACGCATCTGTTTTGGCAACAATTACGATGGTTCTCACATGATTCATGGGCACACAAAAGTAGCAGCAGTTCCCATAGATGGATTCAAACAGAGTACTAGCCCCAGAGGGCTCGATAACAGGCAAGGTTCGGATAATTAGACACAATCCAAACTACTATTAAACACTAGCTTGGGTAACTATTTCATGCCTCGATCTAATTTGGGCTGGACACAAGATGGACCTTGCCATGAACATCATCGAGGACGTCTGGCAGCAGCTCAATCCTGTGAACCTTCATGAAGAGAACTTTGTGGCCTTGCCACACATAAACTTGTTTGTGGAGGCATGCCACGTCATCTTCTGCATAAGCTTGACAAGAACAGTATGCCTCACAAACGAAGGAGTAGCTTTGAACTTCTTGTGCTTCAGTACACCCTGGACAACACGCCTGACAATAGTGAGGCTGGAATACAACTCTTCATTGGTATAAGTGCAAATGGCTTCCAGGATCCAACAACCTAAAAACTCTGTTTTCCCAGTGCATATATTCAGGTCATCCGCCTCATAGAGAGTGACATGTACAACGACACAATCCTTGTCTGCATCAGGGCTCTAATTGAAACAGAAACAAATTCTGAATTACTTTCCAGTATAAGAAACACAAGTTATTTAAACAACTATGTATAGCATGGCATCGAAGATAATAAAATTATGCATTATTCATCACCACATACTTAGATGAAAAACCACAATCGAGATCGGAAAATAAGAAAATCACCTTGGGTAGCTCAGCGGGGGGGGGGCACATCCTCGAAGGGGGAAAACTGCTCCTGCAGTGCCACGGGGGCTGTAACCTCAAACGGGGCGTTGACCATCTCAGTAGTGGCTGTGAGCGTATCTAGGGTCCGCTCGGTGGCTGCCTCCATCTTCTTGGAGCTCTCTGTCTCGTGAGGATCAGCCTCCCGCGTCTGCTCCAATATCGGCAGATCTTTGCCTGGTTCTCCTTGGTCCATCATGCAACTGACGAATACTAGGATACCATTGAAAGGAAAACACAATCGCAATGACAATGAAACAAAAAAGAGAGTGAGGATCAGTTACTGCTTTGCAAAAGTTCTTTTTTCTCTAAATGAAAATATACGAACATCACGGATCCTCTTACCTTCCCTTCGTTGGGAGAGAAGAACAGTGGCAGATGCTAGTGTTGCCTTTCTTGAAGACATTGAGGGAGAAGGGATTCAGCGAAGAGTGAAATGATGGTTGCTTCATCCGTCAAACTTAGACTGCGGGGAGGTGAGGTTTTGTGATACGACGACTCGTTACTACCGCGCTACGACCAGGGTGACTCTCCGCCTGCATACTGCCTTCTAATTTGGTGGATGGCATTTGGGCCCGCGCGCTGCATGGCCCGCATGTCGGTGAACAAAAGTATAACGGCATTCAGTAGAGGGAGACGTTTCGATGACCTAGGAGGAGCCAGAAGTGGTATTGTATCCACTGTACTAGTAGTAATTGTTTTTTCTGGGTAGTTGTAGAGTGTCTCCACTGTACTAGTAGTAATTGTTTCTCTGGGCCCAGGACAAAACAGACCATCCACCCTAGTAAATAGTAAAATCAATTCAAAAGTCCATATATTTACTGAATGAGAGGCGCTACCCACACCCAGCACACCACCCCCCAAAAAAACCTAGGTGTTCTTCTTCCTCCTCACTCCCACCCACCTCACGTCAGCTTGCTCCCGCAAATTCCTCACCTCACTCCTACAGAAAACCCCAGCTCCCCTTCTTCCTCACTACTACAGAAAACCCCCAGCCCCCTTCTTCTTCACTCGCACTACAACAAAGCTCCTCATTTGTTACTCTGCTCAAATCCGTGAGTGCGACGCGACGCCCTCGAGGAAAATGGAGTCGGCTGACCCTATCGCCAAGAAGATGAGGCTCCCGCCAGCGGCGACGCCTGTTGTAGATCCCGCACCCGGCAGCGCGGGGAGAAGCGACGACCCCGCCCCCACCGGATCCCAGGAACACGTAGAATCTCGGGTGGACCGCATCAGTGATCTCCCAGACGCCATCCTTGGGGAGATCATCTCGCTTCTCCCCACCAAGGTTGCTGTCGCACCCAAGTCCTCTCAATTAAGTGGCGCCCTCTATGGCGCGCCGTGCCCCTTAATCTCGACTGTCGTTAGCTATCTCTCTATAATGATTTTGAAATCCCCAGAGCCATCATCTCCTCCCACCAGGGCTCCGTTCAAAGCCTCTGCATCCCGTGATGCTACCTGAGCAAGCATACCATGCCCTGCATGGTGGACGCCTGACTGAAATCCCCTGAATTCACAGAACTACAGCTGCTTGAGTTATACTATTCCCCTGGAAATCACCTACCGGATACCGAATGCCATCTACCTGTGCCATCAGCACCGATGTCCATCTCGCAGTTTTCCTCCTCTCTCCACACCGCCACCTTTGCGTTGTGCGACCTACCAGACAATCTGGTACTAAACCTTCGACTCCCATTTCTCAAGAAACTTTCACTTGTGCGGGTTTGTATATCGGAGGCCTTATTGCACAGCATCATCCACTCCAGTTGCCCTGCCCTGGAGTGCTTGGTGCTTGTTTTCACAGTTAGAATCAGTTGTCTCCAAATAAAGTCACCTAACCTTGTAAGAATTGGAATTTCTTTTGACGGAAGGCAGCTCATCATCCAAGGTGCCCCTTCACTTGAAAGGTTGATCCTTGATACTAGTTATTCACCGTTTCAAATAACCGTCCTCTCTATGCCTAAACTGGAGACCTTGGGTGTAATACATGATCTCTGTGCTCATTTCAATATGGTGTTTGGCTCCACAGTTCTCCAGGTACTTTATATTATCATCTACACTTGTAATCATAAGCTGCATTTTAAATTTCTATGCATAAGTTATATGTCATCTTGGAGTACACATTTTGTACTAATATTATGTTCTATGCTCAATGAAGAGTTTACCCATGGATGGCCTATCAATGGTGCTGGATCTTGAACAAGATTATTGGCTTGCTGCAATGCTTTCCATTTCTGGAGAAGTTGTATATAAAGGTGATAATTTCACGCACATTGCAAGCCCGCATATAGTGTACTAGAATTAACCTTCAGTTGTTGCTCTTTCGACACTCTTTTTTTAGACCTTAACTGTTTTCAATCTTCATGTCTATTTAGGCAACAGGACGGGGTAAGAAAGTTATAACCAATCGGTGGATTCGTAAGCATCGGGATTTTCTCACTTCTCATGAGATTCGATTAAAGACAATAATGCTAGAACGATATGTAGCCAACCGTGCAAACACTAGATTTGTCACATTCTTCCTACTGAATGCGAGGTTACTATTGTCCATCAAGCTTAAGTTTATCAACAGCATGGTTTTGATGGATGGGTATGTGGAAGAGCAAAAAAAGGAGTTTCAGGTGGGCAAAAGAGCTTCTGAACGTGTCGGGCTTCTATTTACAACATATTGTGGTCATAATTCAGTAAATTGTATGACCCAGGATGTTCATTCTATGGACCTAACCGATCCATTTGACTGTGACTGCCGAAAACAGTGCTGGAGTTAGATGTTGTTGCCCTTTTCAACCTGGGTTTTTTTTGTAAACTTGATGAACAATTAACCCTCGTGCTTTTGTATAGTTTGTAAGCTGGAGTTAGATGTTCTTGCCCTTTTCAACTCGACTGTGACTGTCATATTTTCTTTGAAGCAAGGCAAATGGCTTGCCAGTCATTTAATTTAGAGTGAAATATTGTAACAACTAACAAATCCCAACCAAGGGAAATAACATCACTCTCACCGTCTGCTTGAGCTCACTGTGCATTACAGAAGCCAAGTGATTAGCCCCCACCAGCACCCACAAACTTATTTCGAACTAGCACATCAAATGGGCTGGAAATTTTCATAGTAAAGGCTGCATGACCGTGACAGATTTGGATTCTAACATTTGGCACCCCGCGAGGAAATAGCCTATCCAAGGTGGTGTTGACTTACTATCCAGTCAACAAACGATTCTGCCTACCAACCATTGGATTGACATCCAACATTTGTCATGTGTCTTCTATCTCTTGTCTTCTTCTTCCTCCAGCCACCCAAACCAAACCACCCCGTCGGCTCCGCCAGCTCCCGCCTCCCATGGCTGGCTGCACCTCCGCCGCCCTACCGTACGTACCCTCCAATGTTGGCCAATCCCTCCCTCTACCCCCCACACGTCCTGTTATTCTTCGGCGACGTCAGCCCGAACATGCACCCGCACCCGAACCAGTCAACCCTCGTACTCCCCTCCGCCCGCGACTGGACCGGCGCATCTTCCACGTCTCTTATTTGTTCCGTCCGAGGCCTCGCCGTCGTCCTCCGCCTTGCGGCCTTGGTTCGCTCGCCGTGCGCGGTGCGCCACCCTCTTGCGTTGTCAATGTTGTGAACAACCGAGAGGAACAAGGAGATGAATGTACGTGGAGAGGATGATAGTAGGGACCCACCAGCGTCATGGCAGTATGCAAGCAAGTGCCTCTATATAACAAGACCAAAAATATGGTTCCTCCTAATGGTTGGACATCTGGGCTCACGCCGTTGTCAACATAGTCAATAAACGAGAGAATTACACTACGAGCGGCTGACACCAGGGACCCAGAAGGTCGCGCATTTTTTTAGGAACAAGCAGTTGTTATTTATACTAGTTTTAGCGACAGATCAGGGTGACAACGGGGCTATGGCACATCTAGCCAGGGTTTTATTTATGTTTACCACATCATGAGCCCAGTTGTGTTTTTTTCTTGCTGAAAATGGCTAGCTTAGTTCTATTTTTTTAAGAAATACACAAACGAGGCCTACTTGCTTTATCAGCCCTGCTGGGCTGCAAATCTTTCAAGACGAGGAGAGTTTCATTTGGTTTGCCTAGAAATGGGTTGTACATTTTTAAAACACATCAAACCGGGAATTAGTTTCAATTTTTTTATTACAAGATTTTAAATTCCATTAATTTTTATGCCTGGACAATTATTTGTATTTTATATTTATATAAATTATTTTTCAAAATAGTTTGAATGTGAATCGATATTTCGGGATTAAAAACAGTTGACCGCACTGAAATATGCAAAATTCCGTATACTTTTTAACCGTGGACACAATATGGGGTGTAATGCTAACAAAAAGAAGATGGGCTCCAAAAAAATTCTTAAGAATTAGCAAATGGGTTGTACATTATTAGAAATAATGCACATGAGAGTAGTGACTGTTGGATGCTCTTCCTGCTCCAGGTGCTCAAACAAGCGCCGGCGGAACTGCCTGCTCCCTCCTCCCGCGGCCGGCTATCTTGCCGCGCAGGCCTCACCGCCCCACTGTACTCGCATCGCTGGCCTAGCCATCCCTCTACTCATCCACACCTGCTGTTATTCTTCAGGGACGACAGACGAACCAGTAAACCCTTGTACTCCTCCGCGTGGGAAACAACTGCCGAGTCTTCCCTGGCTCCATGTTGTTCCCTTCCTAGGCCTTGCCTTCGTCCATCGCCCTAGTGCTCTCGGCGTGGCCTGGTCAACGTGGTCAATGAACGACATCCATCGGAAGTGGACTATACGTGGAGAGGCTGACAGCTGGGTCCACGGCTGCACGCAAGGAAATGCCTCCTTATTACACGCAAAATAATGATTCCTCAACCTGACAGCTAGGACCCACGGAAAGGGCTTCTGTATTTCACGAAAAAACGTTCCCCTTGTTGACAGGTCAGACCCACCAGCTATATCTTCGCACGCAAGGAAGTTCCTCCTTATTACGCACAAAAAATGAATACCCCCTACTAGCTGGGACCCACCATAGTGGGTGGCTGACTTGTGGGCCTACTAAGTTGATAGGGACGGAGGGATTTGTCAACTTAGTCAATATGAACGATTCTAGCTCCAGTGACCGTACGATGTCCATCCAACGGCCATAGTGCTTCTTCAACCTCTGCTCTTCTTGCTCTAGCCGCCCAAAGTAGCACCGGTCGTGCCGCCTGCTCCTGCCTCCCGTGGCCGGTTGTGCTGCCGTGGAGGCCTCACCGCCCCCATACTACTCCCAGCGCTGGCCAGGCCATCCCTCCACTCACCCACACCCCTTGTTATTCTGTGGCGACGGCAGCCTCACACCGCAGCAGAACCAGTGAACCCTCGTACTCCTTTCCGCGTGGGCATCCACTGCCACATCTTCCCCGGCTTCGCATCGTCCCCTTCCTAGGCCTCGCCTTCGTCCACCGCCTTGGTGCTCTCGGCGCGGCGTGGTCAATGTGGTCAATGACCGACTTCCATCGAAAGAGTACTGTACGTGAAGAGGCTGACAGCTGGGTCCACGGCCACAGCCCAGTTTTTTATGATTTTCCAAGTAAGTCGCTTTGTCAGGCCTGTTGGGCTGCAAATCTTTCAAGACGAGGAGAGCTTCATTCGGCTGGCCGAGAAAATGGCCTATCAGTAATGAGAAATGGGTTGTACATTTTTAAAACACATCAAACCGGCAATTAGTTTCAAATTTCTTTTTTTCATTGTAAGATTTTAAATTGCATTGATTTTTATGCGTGGACAATTTGTTGGATTTTATATTGATATACATTTATTTTTAAAATCAGTTTGAATGTGACTCAAAATTTCGGGATTAAAAATAGTTCGGACCTCACCGAAATATGCAAAATTTCGTATAATTTTTTAACCGTGGCCACAATATGGGCTGTAATGCTAACAAAAAGAATATGGGCTCCAAAAAAAACCTTAAGAATTAGCAAATGGGCTATAAATTATTAGAAATAACGACAGATGGGCTGTATGTTGTTTTCCACATATTTGAGGCTTTCCTAAAAAAAGGTTGACGCACAAGCAATGACTGTTGGATGTCCATCCAACGGCCGTCGTGCTTCTTCAATCTCTGCTCTTCCTGCTCCAGCCACTCAAACAAGCGCCGACGGGACTGCCTGCTCCCTCCTCCCTGCAGTCGGCTGTGCTACCACGCAGGCCTCACCGCCCCACCGTACTCCCATCGCTGGCGTAGCCATCCCTCTACTCACCCACACCTCCTGTTATTCTCCGGCGACGGCAGACGAACCAGTAAACCCTCGTACAGTCGTACTCCCCTCCGCGTGGGAAACAACTGTCGAGTCTTCCCTCGCTCCGTGTCGTTCCCTTCCTAGGCCTCGCCGTCGTCCACCGCCTTGGTGCTCTTGGCGCGGCCTGGTCTACATGGTCAACGACCGACATGCATCTGAAGTGGACTGTACATGGAGAGGCTGACAGCTGGGTCCACGGCCGCACGCAAGGAAAAGCCTCCTTATTACGCGCAAAATAATGATTCCTCCACCTGACATCTGGGACCGACCGAAAGGGCCTCTGTATTTCGCGAAAAAACGTTACCGCCGCTGACAGCTCAGACCCACCAGCTATATCTTCGCACGCAAGGAAGTGCCTCCTTATTACGCACAAAAAATGAATACTCCCCTGCTAGCTGGGACCCAGTATAGTGGTAGGCTCATTTGTGGCCCTACTAATTTGACGGGGATGGAGGGCTTTGTCAACTTAGTCAATATGCACGATTCTAGCTCCAGTGACCATACGATGTCCATCCAACGACCGTAGTGCTTCTTCAACCTCTAGTCTTCTTGCTCCAGTCACCCAAACCAGCACTGGTCGTGCCCCGTGCTCCTGCCTCCCGTGGTCGGCTGCGATGCGGCGGAGGCCTCACCGCCCCCTACTACTCCCAGCGTCGAACAGGCCATCCCTCTACTCACCCACACCCTCTGTTATTCTGCGGCGACGGTAGCCTCACACTGCAGCGAACCAGTGAACCCTCATACTCCGCTACGCGTGGGCATCCACTGCCACGTCTTCCCTGGCTCCGCGTCGTCCCCTTCCTAAGCCTCGCCATCGTCCATCGCCCTGGTGCCCTCGGCGCGGTGTGGTCAACGTGGTCAAGGAACGGCTTCCATCAGACGTGGACTACACGTGGAGAGGCTGACAGCTGGGTCCACGGCCGCAGCAAGGAAGTGCCTCCTTATTACGCGCGAAATAATTATTCCTCCACCTGACAGCAGGAACCCACTGGACGGGCCACCGTATTTCGTGAAAAAACATTTCCCTTGACTGCTGGGACCCACCAGCAACATCTTGGCACGCAAGGAAGTGCGTCCGGGCAAAAAAATGATTCACTCCCCTGACTGCTGGGACCCACCAGCTATATCTTCGCATGCAAGGAAGTGCCTGATAGTCGAGACCCACCTAGTCGAAGCGTACGCAGTGTTGTCATTCTATTCGCGAACGTGTACGTACATACTGGTCGATGTAGAGGCGCGCACGTGTCATAGTAGAGGCACGCACGTAGCATGTACACGTATGTACAGCGGCCAGTGTGCAAGAAAGAAAATACAGCCACATACGTACATACGAGCGGGGTCTCGAACACCTACTCGCGCATACGTACGGCCAGGGCTCATGCACATGGCTGGGTCGGAACGGAGAAACTGTGTCGTCGTGTTCATGGGGAGCCAACCAGCTGGGTCGGAACGGAATGCATCGTCTTGTTCATCGGGAGGGCTTGGACGGAACAACCGATGGAAACGAGGCATGGCGTACCGCAGAACGGAGGAAATGGCCTTGTGTTTGACTGGCCACGTTCGAAACGGGATCCTGTTCATCAGTAGGGGTCTGGCGTACCGCAAAACGGAGGAAACAGACCTCCTACGGTAGAAACGGGGTCCTGTTGATCGAGAGGGGTGTGGCGTACCGCAAAACGGAGGAAACAGACTTGTGTTGGAGCTCTACGGTCGAAACGTGGGTCCTGTTCATCGGGAGGGGCATGGTGTACCGCAAAATGGGACTCCACGAGATACTATTCATCTCCACCATCGACCCCCTCCAGCCTCTACGGGCTACTGTTCATTCACCGTCGACCTCCTCCAGCCTCCACCTGCGACTGTTCATCCACGGGCTCCTGTTCATCCAACCTCCACCACGCGCTACCCCACCGGCTACTGTTCAACCAGCCCTCTCCATGGGCTCCTGTTCAACCACCCCTCCACGGGCTACTATTCATACAGCCCTCCACCGTCTACTGTTCATCTAGCCCTCCACGGGGTCCTGTTCATCCAGCCCCAACCGGCTCGATCGATTGGGGTCCTGTTCATCCAGAGCCAACACCACAGGGTCCTGTTCATCCACCCTCACCGGGAACTGTTCATCCAAACCCCCAAACAACGCTCACTGTTCATCCAGAGGCAGCATCGATCAGCTTAAGTTAGCAGCAGTAGCGAAGGAATCGCTCAATCGGGTTCAGTTAATAGCCATCGATCGATCGCTCGGGTTCAGTAATGCGTAGCCTGTAGTGCAATCGCTCGGGTTCAGTAGGCGAACGCCTCGCTCGGGTTCAGTTAGAGCCCAACGCCTCGCACCTACGTGTGTGCATGTACGAGAGAAACGCGCAAACCTCCGTGCATCACTCGACCCCGACCACCTACCGTGACCGGGAACACCCCTATATTTTCCTCGCCCTCGCTTCTACCATGGTTTTTTCCGTCATGGACGGCCCAAAGAATGTCATGCAACTGCGTCTCCGGCCCGCCCAGGACAAAAAGCCCATTTTCTGTCATGATTTTTTGTCATAGAAGTAGGAGCCCACCACATCTATGATGATACCGGGTTTTGTCACAATTATCGTCATAGAAGTGTCATAAGTATGACAGAAAAAAATTTCGTTCGGCCCAAAATGTCACGGATGTGTTTTTTTTGTAGTGATCTCTAGTTGTCTCCTCACTCATAACATAACCATCTGGTACCTTAGGCAATTCATATCTAGGAGGGCTAGTTCTAGCAGGTGTTTCAGGAGTTTCAGCTTCCAGCTCATCATCAGATTCAACAACATCATGTTGTATAACTCTAGCAATTTGTTTATCAAGGAAGTCACCAAGTGACACATCATTATTAAGCAAGGTACTAGCATCATCATAAGAATTATCCATAGCAGAAGTAGCATCATCAGTAACTTGCGACATATCAAATTTAATAGCATGTGGTGGTGTTGCAAGTTTACTTATAACAGAAGGTGAATCTAAAGCAAACCTGGATGGCAGTTCCTTACCTCCCCTCGTCTTTGAGGGAAATATCTTAGTCTTAGCATCCTTCAGATTCTTCATAGTGATAATATGAAAATAATCCCAAGTGACTCAACAAATACAGCTATGCTCCCCAGCAACGGCGCCAGAAAAAGGTCTTGATAACCCACGAGTATAGGGGATTGCAACAATTTTCGAGGGTAGAGTATTCAACCCAAATTTATAGTTTCGACACATAGGGAGACAAAGAATATTTGAAGGTATTAGCAGTTGAGTTGTCAATTCAACCACACCTGGAGATTAATTATTTGCAGCAATGTGATCAGTAGCGAAGTAATATGATAGTTTTGATAGTGGTGACAGCAGCAATAGTAACGGTAACAGTGATAACAGTAATTTTGTAGCAAGTGTAACAGTAATGATAGCAGTAGTAACTTAGCAAGAACAATATAAGATAAATTCGTATGCATTGGATCGGTGACTTGTTGGATGATATTCATCATGAGACAGTTATAACCTAGGGCGGTACGACACTAGCTCCAGCTCGTCAATATAATGTAGGCATATATTCCGTAAATAGTCATACGTGCTTATGGAAAGAACTTGCATGACATCTTTTGTCCTACCCTCCCGTGGCAGCGGGGTCCATATTGGAAACTAAGGGATATTAAGGCCTCCTTTTAATAGAGAATCAGAACAAAGCATTAACACACGGTGAATGCATGAACTCCTCAAACTACGGTCATCACCGGGAGTGGTCCCGACTATTGTCACTCCGGGGTTGCCGGATCATAACACATAGTAGGTGACTATAACTTGCAAGATCAGATCTAGAACGTGGATATAATGGTGATAGCATAAACAGTTCAGATCTCAAATCATGGCACCCGGGCCCAAAGTGACAAGCATTAAGCATGGCAAAGTCATAGCAACATCAATCTAAGAACATAGTGGATACTAGGGATCAAGCCTTAACAAAACTAACTCGATTACGTGATGAATCTCATCCAACTCCTCACCGACCAGCGAGCCTACGAAGGAATTACTCACTCCCGGTTGGGAGCATCATGGAATTGGTGATGGAGAAGGGTTGGTGATGATGAAGAATGAAGACCCCCTCTCCGGATCCCCAAACAGAATCCAGATCTGGCCTCCCGATGAAGAACAGGAGGTGACGGCGACTCCGTCTCATGGATCGCAATAATTCTTCCTCCCTGATTTTTTCCTGGAAAAATAGGTATTTATGGAGTGGGAATCAGGGTCTGCGGGGCCACCAGGTGGAGACAACCCACCTGGGCGCGCCTGGTGAGGGGGGCACGCCCTTGTTGGTTGTGCCCACCCAGGTGCCCCCTTCGGTAGGTCTTGGCTCCAGAAATTCTCTTTTATTATATAAAAATTCCTCGCAAAGTTTCGTTCCATTCCGAGAACTTTTATTTCTGCACAAAAACAACACCATGGTAGTTCTGCTGAAAACAACGCCAGTCTGAGGTTAGTTTCATGCAAATTAGAGTCCTAAACAAGAGGAAAAGCGATAGGAAAAGTAGATATGTTGGAGACGTATCAGCCACATCATCAATTTCCAACCCTTTCTGACTTCATTTGCTATTTTTCATGCATTTACTGATTTTTTGAGCTAAATGACCCTGAAATTGAAAAGCACTACAAATGAACTCTGAAAAGGTTGAAAGTTGGCATGGTATCACCATTTCACCCACATAGCATGTGCAAAAAAGTTGAGAGGGTTACGGCAGAAACTTGATGCACTTCGTGTACAAAATGGACAATCTCTTTCGAAGTATCAGGGTTTCAAACGAAAACACATCTGTTACAAAGGAATTTCATTTTTTAAAAGAACCTAAGTATTACCAAATTGAATATAATGATAAAACACACTAATATTAATTAGTGGAAAAATAATTACTAAACAATCTATTTTTAAAGTAAAGTTATTCACAAACTAGTGATTCAACAAAATTCAAATAATTCAAATTTAAACTATCTAAATTTGAAAAATATTGGCACTAACAAAAAGTTAATATTTTTTACCTAAATAAAAAAGATTCACAAAGAAACTCTAAATAAAGCAAAAAACAACTGAGAAATGAAAGAAAATAAATAAAAAAGAAAAATAAATTAATTAAAAAAAAGCACGCCTACTGGCTGCCACAGCCTGCATACGACTAGAAACCCAAACTTTAGTTGGGCCAGGATGCAGGCCCGTACAGCCCAGTAGGCCCCACAGGGCAGAAGAGTTGCAATAGGCCCACAAAGCCTGCTTAGAGAGGAGGTCGACATGGTAGCTGCGGTGGGGCTTATAAACCGGTGCGAGCTCCTCTCAACTCGTGAGGTGGGACTAAACATTGGACATGAGAAGCACGGCGATTTAGTACCCAAGTACCATTAATCAAGAGACATGGCGCGTGAATGGGATCGAAGAGACACAGAGAAAAGCTTGCTAGAGTTCTTGAAGCGCCTAAATACCTGTCCAGAAATACTACTTCCTTACAACTTCGGGTGAGTCACACTATCTTGTACTACAAATTCTGTTTTTGCTTACTAGCTAGATGTCAATAAGTGTATAGAGGCTTTAGGGTAGTTTATGAGTTATGCACATGCCCGCTTAATTATACATGCAAACGAGTGCGCATGCAGTTTCCACTGGATCTTGTTAATCATTGAAGTTGGCGAGGGAAAAGTTCAAGTACTGGACTCACTATTTAAAGACATTAATGACTACTCAATCATGACGGGATGGTCGACAGGTAATTTCAATCATTATCGAACTATATGTCGGCCTCTTTAGTTCGTCATTTCCTGATATCAACTAATTAATAACTCACTTATTCATTATCTTTGCTGGCGGGCAAGGCTTGGGAAAAGTTCATCAAACAGGTTGATGGCCCATGGAAAAAAGTGCTAAAATGGTGTCGACCCAAGGTAATTAATTAAGTAGCTAGTACCAGCTAGCTTCCATCTCTTTAATTCTAGTTTCAATACCATTATCATGATTGACTAATTATTATCTGATTGAATTCTATTCTCGTAAAGGCCCTGAAGCAGGCGTCAGGGACTGATTTATGTGCATACTATGTTTGCGAGAACATTTGCATGATGACGTCTGAAAGGACTAGAACTGAAAGAGAGTAATGGATACATTTGCCAGAACACTATTCACAATTTTTACATCATTATCTAATATATATATATACACACACAACTAATAATACATGCATATTTTGATCTCTTCTTTAAAGATGAAGGAGATGTGGGATCGGCTCCTACCAGAGGCTCGCGTACGAGCAATTCAAGAGGAAATAGCGGGTTTTTTGCTCGACCAGGTCATAGAACCCAAAGGAGAATTCCATTACCCACTACCGCAGTAATGCCTCCATGTAATGATTTGCAAATTGTTGGAGAAATTGTATATATACATGTGTATGTGTATATGGTCGTGCAAGACATTCGATGATATATATATATATGATCGGTTCTATGAGAAATTCTATTTATATATATGCATAATGTGTACAATATGTAGTATCGTAAAATACCAGCAAATGAAAAAAATTAAATGGAAAACACAAAATTAAAGGAAAAATAAATCATAAAACCAAAACCCCTAAACCTTTTAGTCCCGGTTGGTGTTACAAACCGGGACTAAAAGCCCCCCCCCCCCGGCGCGTGCTCGTGACACGTGGTGGGCCTTTGGTCCCGATTCCAGAACCGACAGTAAAGGGCCTCACAAATCGGCACTATATCCTTTTTCTGCACTGGTGTTAGATTTCTTGTGCAGGTGCATCTATTGGGGGCTCGCGCGTTTCTCCTACCGGATTTATACCTTGGTTCTTAACTGAGGGAAATACTTATCTCTACTGTGATGCCTCACCCTTTCCTCTTCAAGGGAAAAACCAACACAAGCTCAAGAAGTAGCAGTGTCGCGGTGATAACTATCATTTAACCTAAGTGGTAGTGATGTGACTGGCGTCCGTTCCCAGAGCCAGGAAAAGAGGACACATACCCTCGCGTTTAAAGTGATAGGTATGTGACAGATGCCACACGATGTTCAAACATGACATCTATAGCTATTGTTGTGAAAACTTACACTATAAAATGAGGACCAAGCTACATACCACAAGGAGGGACCATTTTTTGGAAAGTTAGGAATTAGTCAGAGATTGCTTTTCCTTTCTCGGGAAGAAGCAGCACCATTCCACTTCTTGTAAAACTTCATCTACCAAACACTAATGCAGAAAAATCCTAGCTATGGCATGCCAAAAGGGCCTTGCTAGCATGGACACCCGACGCCACCAATATGGCATCATTGCTAGAAATAGTAGTGGCGTTGTTGGCCACGTCAACAGTATTTTGGATACCTAATAGCGTTGGATAAAATTGCACGACGACAATATCATATGTACCTACGATGTTGGGACTTCTCCGTATGACATAAATTTGGAGAAACCTTGGAGGTGTTGCATATCCTCAGCACACCATTACTTAGTTTGAAAGCATCAAAAAATGCTGCCACGATAGCGGAAAATCGGTGTCGTGGCAGCGTTTTTTAAGATCAAACATATTAGACTTGCGTTTGCATGCCATAATAAGGAAACATGTAACATTAATTAACATGCATCCATGATAATTATGTGTAGCACATAATTAAAATAGCTAGGCAATGTTTTGAAGTATGATAAGATGAGAGAATGATATGTGTAGCTAATGGAGTAGTTTACAAAACCACAACATCATAGCTAGCTATCACTATGCTATTACATAAATAATAAGGATCATTAATGTATTTCTTCAACAGATACGCAACAGACACCGGTGTGTCAGCATCATAAACCTACTGATGAAGGCGAGCTTTTATCACCTCCGGGCCGGTAGGTGCGCCGCCTTCAAAAACCCCGGCATGGTCGATAACATCCTTGTTGAGGATGGTAGCAAACTTGAGCTGGATGCATCTGAACTCATCTCTACTATCCCCTAGGCTAATTTCCTCCATTTTCTTCCCCCATGCAAGGAGGTTAGAGTTCTTTTTAAGGATTCCCCTGTATGTACTCCATGTGGTGGATGGCGTAGTAGCCATCTGAATCAGTGTTTTCTTGCTGCTTCATGTAACAAAAGTCAGTTTTGTGGCCGAAGCATACTGCTTTAAATTTGTCGAAGTTGCGATATCCGTCTTTGATCACTCCTCCCCATCTAGTATTATCAATGAGTGCTTCATCGAGAACCTTCTTGATGCCTCTATAGTCCTTCTTCACTTTCCTCGTTGAATCTAAGAAATAAATTTCGGCGAACTTTGGGGTAATAATGATGAGGACACAATGTTCTCTGTGTAAAAAGTAGATAAAACCCTATTATCCTCGAGTTATAATGTTTTGATGTGGAAGCATAACGATATTATACGAAAGAATAGTGTCTACCGAGTACTGAATGACTTATTTCGGGTAGTAGTGCACTAGAAGGAACCTTTTCCAGGTTGTCAAGCATGAGGTCTGTCAGGTACTTCCTCATAGCTTGACGGCGATCAGGGAGATTAACGTTGGTCTCGTGCATGAGGTAGGGGTCCCGTACTACGACAACCTTGTTGAGATCATATTTGGCAATGCAGGCGCTATTGATTGCCCATAGGCGTATTAAGGAAGGACCAAGCTGGTATAGGTGGAACTGGTTGAAGATGTCTTCGAATGGCACATTGAACTTGTCTGCAGGGAAAATGTCACACAAACTAATGTTAGGTGGCACCATCACTACTGAATAATAAAAGAGATATAAAATTAAGTGTGGCATCGCTTCTGAATTCCCTCGACAGAACTTTCTACATCCAACAACGCATTTATGCTTCTTTTTGTACACTTTGTTTTGAGCTGCACTTCACAATCTTCTTGATAGGCGCCAGGTTGTTGGTTCTCATGATCATATGGATCTTCCTTTTGATAGTTATTTATTGCTCTATTCTTTTTGCCTTTTATACAAAAGCTTTCTCGCTTCTTAAACCTCTGCATGGCCTTCATGTCCATCCAACTGATTTTCATGTTCGGCCTCGTTCTTCATGCCTCCTTCTAGCTCATCAGCATGTGCCGCCCGTTCGACTTCGACATCCTCCTCGTCCTCACCATGAATTGTCCACCATGTGTAACCAGGCATGAAACTATGTTTCAACATGTGCATCTTCACATGAGCACTGGAAGGGTCAATCTGTAGCGACCCGACCCTAATGGATTCAAGTCCCTATGCTTAAGTGTCATCCCTGGATTGGTATGCTGACACACATAGTACTCGAGGATTTATAACAAAGTTCAATCACATGTAAAAAATAACGTAAATACTATTACCTCATTCCATATAGCAGAAGTAACATCAAAATTGTGGAGTCCCAATAACACCAACGGCAAAGTTGAGTGTAGAAATCGTAACCCTAACGTCTCACTTACTCGTCGTATGACGTTGCAGCCATGTAGTTCAGTACATTGAATGTACTGGCAATTTCACACCATAGAATAATAATAAGAATGTCTATCTCTCTATGCATATTTGTTTGGTGGAGGCTCTAAGTTTAATTTTGCATAAAGCTAATTTTTGCCTACAAGAAAGGAATAAATCTTATTTTACTACCAAGTTTATGCCATTATTGAGAAGGTTCCTCCAACTCAATCCAGAAATTCCCAAGTCATTAATAACCCAATACATTAATTAAGTAACATGATGAGATCACCCAATAATCTGCTTCTAGATACTCAAAGTTGTCCATAACCGGGGACACGGCTAATCAAGATTAGTTTGTACACTCTGTAGAGGTTTGCGCACTTTTCCCCACAAGACTTGATCTCATCTATTGAATTCAACGCACTGCCTGATGTTTGAGAACCGGATGATCGAGACATAGTCTTTCCGAAGAGGTCCCCTTAACTGATAGATAGTCCGGTACACCTACAATTCCCCTACATCTGCTAGCCTATCATGGAAAGGTTTCCCACAACTTACTCAACTATGCCAGAGCCCATAATGGCTTGTGGCTGCACACGGAAGTTTCTAGGCATGAAATATCGTATGATCCCTTTGAGCCTAGGTGGTATTCCATAGGGTGATCTCACGGGTCCTCCGAGATCCCCTTGGGCAAGCACTGGTTTCTCTAGGTGCTCGGGCAAGCCACTGGTTTCTCCAAGGTGCCCCAACCATTCCACCCAAATGTGTGTTGTTATTGCCACCTTAAGTTACCCTTAATTATTATTTCTCTCATAACTTGCATGAATCTCACATACCAATCCCCGTCTACAAGCATGGCTAAGAAATATATGACATAACGAATAATCCCGGGGTGTTTCAAAGTCATAGGTTCCCACCTCATGAAGTACATAGCAATGGCCCAATTCCTAATCATACTCATGCAAATTTGTAAGGGTGAACTAATGCATAGTAAAAATTGTGTATAGAAAAGTATCATCAAGGTGTGAACTTGTCTTGTACTGTTGATGAAGATTCTTTCACTCATAATTTCAGATAGTTCTACTCGTCACACTCCGATCAATCTATCGTAAGCAAGCAATTTTATCCACACATACGAAATCACTCAAAGACCCAAAAAATGCAAAGGAAGATTGCGAAAACTCCAAAAGAACCAAATCAAATTACTTTTCAAGATTAGATCCTAATTTTGGTGAAAAAGTGTGGTGATGGCTCAAGATGTTAGATTACGCCTAGGGATTCAATCTGAAAAAGGAATCAATTGAAAAAGCGCCACAGTTTACAAGATATGATCCAGTGAATCTTCAAGTTCAAATTTGAATCGTTCTAATTTGAAAAGATCAAAAGTTGAAACTAATGATACTACTGGATGAAGAAAGTCAATATGAATATGTAGGAAAAAGAATTACTAGATTGAAAATAACAAATCAAGTAATTCAACATAGCATTGAATCTGCTTAGAATGTCGTCTAACAACTCTTTGGTGGACTAGTAGAGTAACTGGCTAAGATCAAAATTATATGTTGGAAAGATGACACTAATTGTGCGAACGAAAAGATTATTTCAACACGAATCCGATGCAGTTGGGTTCATCGAATACGGAGCTACGGATAAAAAGATATGATTAAAAGAAGTTTGAATATGAATCTGAAAAAATTTCAAAATTTGAAAGTTGCAAAAAGTTTATTTGATAGATTCACTAGATAGGTGGAATCAAGTTGAAAATATTGGCGTTGGTTTCGTCTAATTTGGATGAACGAGTAAAAAGTTATGACTATTTAGAAAATCTGAGTCAAACTATTTTACGGAAGAAAAAGAGCTATGGCTAAAAGAATTCTAGTCTTAAAATGTAAAAACAGGGACTAACTTGTAAATCTAATTATTTTAGCATATACTAGTATAAAAATAATAGGCTATGGAAGTATAAAAAAATACGAAGAATGATATCTTTATAAGATAGAGAAAAGATGACTTCGGAGAGAGGAGACAACTTTCAGTAGTCCCGCCGGAGAGAAGAAATATTTTTTTTGTGAAGCTAGTCAAACCAAAATATTGATTTAACCCGAAGTAGATGATTTTTGGAGGCTATATGGGTCTATATTTATATGTAGAAGAGAGGCTTGGGGGTCAAAGGCTAGGTAATATGGGACTAAATGTAGACGAAAAGAAAAAAGAAATAGAGGCGAAAAGAGAGGCCCTCGCATGGGCCTAAAAGTGTTCGGCCGGCCGTGCGCGTTGTATTTTTTGAAACAAAATTCATCCAAAGTGAAAAAAAGAAAAAAATGGCTGGCTGGGCCTGGCCCATGTAGGAGAGAAGAAAAAAATGATGGGGCGCCCGATGCCACTATGCTGCGCACGTGGGCGGCAGTTAGTTCCACGCGCACGCATAGTTTTTTTTTGTAAATAGAAACAGAAAAGGACAAAATGAATAACGAAAATAAAAATAAAATTGTACATAGGCATATTATATATCAAAATTTTCAAAAAAGCATTTCCTAAACTAGTGGTTCAAAATAAAATTGTACATAGGCAAATAAATTCCACAAAAATTTAAATAAAAGCGAACAGTACTAGTGGTTCAAAATACCAAAATGATTTCTAACTCATTTTTCTCTAATTTTCTACTGTAGGAAATCATTTTACCCTATTTTCTATATATTTCATTTTGGAGAAAAATAATTTGAATAAAAACTAAATAACTCCAAATTGAAAGTGGGTTTCAAAATAACTTCAAAGGGACTTTCAATTTGATTATTTGGAACTTCTAACTCTCTTTCTTAGCATTTGAAGAAGTCATTTTATCTTCTCTCATGAAACTCATTGAGTTGCATAAAGTTTCCAAATTTGGAATATTTACAAATGGAGTTCAAATCTTTTCAAAACCCTTTTCATTTATTTAAATGGAAGAATTCATATCATCTTCACTCTAGGGTTTTGTGATGAAATGAATATGCATTCATGGAGATCATAATTGCAAGGTGAAAGGTTGGGAAAGTCATTTCATTCCCTCTCATTCAACTTTCAAAAAGTTTCAAATTTCACTCAATTTCACATAAGCAACCACAGCACAATCAAACAAACAATCAAAACTATTCATTTAATATAACATTCCAAATTTTAGAATTTTGGCATGTTACAAACCTACCACACTTAAAATGAATCTCACCCTCGAGATTCGGAAATTCTACCAAGAAATAGTTTAGGTTCGGGGTCTCCTCAAAAATCCATCGATTGTCACGAAGGTCTGGGGTGCTACCACCCTTAGAAGCATGGTTATGGTTCCATCAAAACTCAGGTACTCCATCCTTATTGTTGGCAGTGTCGATCTTCTTAGATCTTCAGGATAATTCCTTCTCCGGGCTCTTCCGGTAGTGGCATAACATTTTCCTCATCCTTGTATCCTTGCATCATGGTAATTAAGGTTCTTCCGAGACAGTGGCTTCTCAGCTGACAGGTCTGGCGCCGATACTAAACAACTATCAATATATCATGGTGGTCATCATCAAACAATTTGACTGGGTCCCTGCAGAAAATAGTTCTGGGCTTCATTCTCACTGTATGGCCTACGGTGGGCAACAACTGCCTTGTACAAGGAAAAAATTATTATACCATTCTAAGGTTCAAACAAGGTTTTTGATATCGTCATCTCTCTACTATGGATAAGTCACTCAGATTTACCATCCCATATAGCAGAGGAGAATAATAAGAGTAAGTTGGCATGGTGATCAATCCATTCCACACCCAAATCATTACCTTGTATATGGTTTAGTGCATCTGGCATTCTAACACTTGGTCATCCTCACAAGCATTGCAGAATTTCTCTTGTCGACGAACTGAGTTCGGATATATCCATTGCTTCTATGAGCTGAACAAAACATCTATCATTCTTCACAACTCTTGGGTTTTCGTATCCTCCTAAGAAACGTCTACTGATCAAATCACAACTTATTCCGAAATTTCTTCTTCCAGGGAGTACTTGATCCTTATTAATTCATGGGCATGTGGGTTATGGGCGCACTTCAACACATGTATAGCTTTAACTCATCCTGGGGTTACAATTGTTCCATATTCCCAACATTATACCTCCTTTATATCCAATAGTACTTCATCCCTTCATATTCTTGGGGTATCCCACATATCGAGATAAAACTCATACTTATTTTGCCCAAAGTTCACTGCGTGGAATATCATTATCCTTTCCAGGGGTCAAGTGTCCTGACAGGGTACTACCACCCTTGAAATGCACAAATTTTTCCATAGACCATATTTCTCATATCCTCGAAAATGGTCAAAATCTTTCTTCATGGAGTAACAACTCATAAAATTCAACGTATGAAATCATGACACATGAACTTTATTGATTTCATGAATTTATTACAATCTCTGAGCACCCATTACATAATTCAACTCATTGAACTTATGAAAATAAAATTGCTTTCTACTACTCTTATTATCCATATCGAAATCTCAACTACTCAGCTCCAGCTTTCATCTGTTCTGAACATTCCCTAGAAAAATGTCCCGCTTCTTTGCAGTGAAAACAATCGATTTCCGACATGTCTTGGGGCTTCTTTGTGATTATGTAGGCTCCTTGGATTTTTTAGCTTCTTATCCGGACATTTATAAGCGTAATGACCTAAATCCTTGCACCTGTAACATGTGATATCACTCAGGTCCTTCTTTGTAGAAATTGGGTTGTTCTGGGGATACATTCTATTTCTCTTCCTGGACTTTTCCGTAACAATCAGGACTTCTATTTCCTGTGGGTCATACTCTACTTCCACTGTCGGGAATTCTACTAGATACTCCTTCAGACAATACTAGGAGATGTGTCCTTCTTCTCCACATGAATAGCATGACTTTGTGTAAAGTTTAATTTGATCTTCTTCGGGTGTGCCCTCAACATCTTCCTTCATCACATGTTCTTCTAAAATTTCCACGAGGGCTTCTTTTGTTGCTTCTTTCTTCTGCTGGATAGTTCGTTGTACCATGGGGTAAATGTGACACTGAGCAGGGTAGTGGGTAGTCCCTTCACACACGAAACAAGTAACCTGCCTATTTGGGCATTCTTCAGTTGGGTGACTTTCTTCACAGTGAGGGCATTCATCCTTGTGCTCTTTCTGGGTGTGTCCTATCTCTCCACAAATCCTACAAGCACAAGGTTTCTTCTTCGGGTTATCACCATGCTTTCTGATGAGATGGGATTTTAACAGAGTCTTCTTGAATTCCTCCCAACGTTTTGCTCCATTACATCCTTGTATGGCTTGATGAATTTTCCACCATTGTTGTAGCACGTTTTGTAAAGTACTGAAGAGCTTATTGAACCTCATACTTCCTTGCAATCAAATTTTTCCTGAAGTGATCCTCAATGTTTTGTGTCCATAGCTCTGCCTCCAGCTGGGTCATCGGTCTAGAGAATACAAGTCCATCTTCATTCACCCTCTATTGGTTCCAAGGGTTTTGGGATGAGATAAGAGAGATAGAGAGGGATACACACCTTATAAACAATAGTTTTGAAGAGACATGCTTTATTTTTTGGCCATCGAAAAATATCAAACAAATGACAGCTCACAATTGTCGCATCTAACGTAAGTATATAACAGGGGTTTGGTCTTCTAAAGGTCAATAAATCTTCAAAGTCATCAAACTCTTCAAATCTTCGGAGTATCCACTATTGTAGCTTCAACACTTCTAATGCATGGTGAAATCCTCTTTGTTCTGGAGTGGTCTTAGTTGTCTGAATCTTCTCCTTCTCGGATTGGGCTCATCAGTTGAATCTTCATGTGGTAAAAAGGGGGAAATAGTATAGTCTAACAGTTCTGGGTGAGAGGAAATATTTGGTAAAGAATAGAAAAGATGAGAGTTAAAGAATCATCTTGAAAATAAAGTTTTAGAGAAATCATCTCCTAAGGGCTTGCCAGTTTCTGGGGTCACGTCCTACAGTCAACATGTGCTCTGATACCATCTTGTAGTGAACCAACCCGAATGGATCGAAGTCCCTGTGCTTAAGTGTCATCCTTGGATCGGTATGCTAACACACACATTACTCGAGGATTTATAACAGAGTTCAATCACGTGTAAAAAGTGACGTCAATACTATTACCTCATTCCATATAGCAGAAGTAACATCAAAATTGTGGAGTCCCAATAACACCAACGGCAAAGTTGAGTGTAGATATCGTAACCCTAACGTATTACTTACTCGTTCTATGATTCCTGCAACATGAGACGTTGGAGCCATGTAGGTCAGTACATTGAATGTACTGGCAATTTCACACCATTGAATAATAATGAAAATGTCTATCCCTATATGCATATTTGTCTGGTGGAGGCTCTAAGTTTAATTTTGAATAAAGCTAAATTTTCCCTAGAACAAAGGAATAAATCTTATTTTACTACCAAGTTTATGCCATTATTGAGAAGGTTTCTCCAACTCAATCCCAAAATTGCTAAGTCATTAATAACCCAATATATTAATTAAGTAACATGGTGAGATCAACCAATAATCCACTTCTGGATAGTCAAAGTTGTCCATAACCGGGGACACGGCTAATCATGATTAGTTTGTACACTCTACAGAGGTTTGCGCACTTTTCCCCACAAGAATCGATCTCCTCCGTTGAATTCCTCGCACTGCCTGATGTTTGAGAACCGGATGATCGAGACATAGTCTTTCCAAAGAGGTCCCCTTAACCGATAGATAGCTCGGGACACCTACAATTCCCCTACATCTGCTAGCCTATCATGGAAATGTTTCGCACAAATTACTCAACTATGCTTGGGTGGCATTCCATAGGGTGATCTCACGGGTCCTCCGAGATCCCCTTGGGCAAGCACTGGTTTCTCCAGGTGCCCAGGCAAGCCACTAGTTTCTCCAGGGTGCCCCAACCATTCCACCCAGATGTGTGTTGATGTTGCCACCTTAAGTTACCATTAATTATTATTTCTCTCATAACTTGCATGAATCTCACATACCAATCCCCGTCTATGAGCATGGCTAAGCACTATATGACATAAAGAATAATTCTGGGGCGTTTCAAAGTCATAGATTCCTACCTCATGGACAACATAGCAATGCCCCAATTCCCAATCTTACTCATGCAAATTTGTAAGGGAGAACTAATGCATAGTAAAAATTGGGTATAGAAAAGTATCATCAAGGTGTGAACTTGCCTTGTACTGTTGATGAAGATTCTTTGCACTCATAATTCCAGATAGTTCTACTCGTCACACTCCGATCAATCTATCGTAAGCAAGCAATTTTATCCACACATAAGCAATCACTCAAAGACCAAAAAGGAAATGCAAAGGAAAATTGCGAAAACTCCAAAAGAACCATCAAATTACTTTGCAAGATCAGATCCTAATTTCGGTGAAAAAGTGTGGTGATGGCTCAAGATGTTAGATTATGCCTAGGGATTCAATATGAAAAAGGAATCAATTGAAAAAGCGCTATAGTTTACAAGATATGATCAAGTGAAGCTTTGAGTTCAAATTTGAATTGTTCAAATTTGAAAAGATCAAAAGTTGAAACTAATGATGCTACTGGATGTAGGAAGTCAATATGAATCTAGGAAAACGAATTACTAGATTGAAAATAACGGATCAAGTAATTCAACATAGCATTGAATCTGCTTAGAATGTTGTGTAACAACTCTTTGGTGGACTAGTAGAGTAACTTGCTCAGATCTAAATTATATGTTGGAAAGATGACACTAGTTGTGCGAACAGAAAGATTATTTCAATACGAATCCGATGCAGTTGGGTTCATCGGAAACGAAGCTACGGATAAAAAGATATGATCAAAATGAGTTTGAATATGAATCTGAACAAATTTTGAAAATTTAAAGTTACAAAAAGTTTATTTGATAGATTCTCTAGATAGGTGGAATCAAGATGAAAATATTGGCGCTGGTTACGTCTAATTGGGATGAACGAGTAAAAAGTTATGTCTATTTGAAAAATCAGAGTCAAGTTGTTTTACGGAAGAAAAAGAGCTATGACTAAAATAATTCTAGTCTTAAAATGTAATTACTTGGACTAATTTATAAATCTAATTATTCTACCGTACACTAGTCTAAAAATAATAGGCTATGGAAGTATAAAAAAATACAAATAAAGCTACCTTTATAAGATAGAGAAAAGACGACTTCAGAGAGAGGAGACAACTTCCAGAAATCCCGCCAACAACAACAAGCAACAACAACAACAACAACAACAACAACAACAACAAAGACTTTAGTCCGAAAAAAGTTGGGGTAGGCTAGAGGTGAAACCCATAAGATCTCGCAACCAACTCATGGCTCTGGCTCATGGATAGCAAGCTTCCACGCACCCCTGTCCATAGCTAGCTCTTTGGTGATACTCCAGTCCTCCAGGTCTCTCTTAACGGACTCCTCCCATGTCAAATTCGGTCTACCCCGCCCTCTCTTGACATTCTCCGCACGTTTTAGCCATCCGCTATGCACTGGAGCTTCTAGAGGCTTGTGCTGAATATGCCCAAACCATCTCAGACGATGTTGGACAAGCTTATCCTCAATTGGTGCTACCCCAACTCTATCTCGTATATCATCATTCTGGACTCGATCCTTCCTTGTGTGGCCACACATCCATCTCAACATACGCATCTCCGCCGCACCTAACTGTTGAACATGTCGCCTTTTAGTCGGCCAACACTTCGCGCCATACAACATATTGATTTAACCCGTAGTGGATGATCCAGAAATCCCGCCGGAGAGAAGAAATATATTTTTCTTTTGTGAAGCTAGTCAAACCAAAATATTGATTTAACCTATAGTGGATGGTTTTTGGAGGCTCCATGAGTCGATATTTATAGATGGAAAAGAGGCTTAGAGGTCAAATGCTAGGCAATTTGGGACTCAATGTAGACGAAAAGAAAAGAAATAGAGGCGAAAAGAGAGGTGGGCCTAAAAGTGTTCGGCCGGTCGCGCGCGCTGTAGTTTTTTATAAAACAAATTTTTGCCAAAGTGAAAAAAATGTCTAGCTGGGCCTGGCTCACGTAGGAGAGAAGAAAAAATGAAGGGGCGCTCGTGGGCGACAGTTAGTTCCAGGCGCACGCGCAGTTTATTTTTTAAATAGAAACAGAAAAGGACAAATTGAATAACGAAAATAAAAATAAAATTATACATAGGCATATTATATATCAAATTTTTTAGAAAAAGATTTCCTAAATGATGAACATATTTTCAGTGGCAAATAAATTCCACAAAAATTTAAATAAAGCAACAGTACTAGTGGTTCATTTAGAAACCTAATAAAAATAATTTAAAATACCAAAATGATTTCAAACTCATTTTCTCTACTTCCCTATTGTAGGGAATCATTTTACCCTATTTTCCATATATTTTATTTTTGGAGAAAATTAATTCGAATAAAAAACAAATAACTCCAAATTGAAAGTGGGTTTCAAAATAACTTCAAAGGGACTTTCAATTTGATTCTTTGAAACTTCCAACTCTCTTTCTTAGCATTTGAAGAAGTCATTTTATCTTCTCTCATGAAACTCATTGAGTTGCATAAAGTTTGTGAATTTGAAATATTTCCAAATGGAATTCAAATCTTTTCAAAACCCTTTTCATTTATTTAAATGGAAGAAGTCATATCATCTTCACTCTAGGGTTTTGTGATGAAATGTATATGAATTCATGGAGATCATAAATGCAAGGTGAAAGTTTGGGAAAGTCATTTCATTCCCTCTCATTCAACTTTCAAAAAGTTTCAAATTTCACTCAATTTCACACAAGCAACCACAGCACAATCAAACAAACAATCAAAACTATTCATTTAATATAAAATTCCAAAATTTAGAATTTTGGGATGTTACACAATCAAAACTCCGTTTTCGCACTTCTTACATGAACATAATATCTCTTTTTCGCCTTTGTGATTCATATCTTCCAATGCCACCAGGAAGAACTCATTTATAGTCCGATCCATATGTATATGAAAAAATATTTCACTTCATAGCATTGCTTACAAAAGGGTAAAAATATATTTCAGCACGACTACCTTTTACTCAAAAAATGGAAAAACTGAAAATTGGGCATATTACTGATATGTCTTTGTCGTATCTACTTTTTTGAACACTTTTGCTCCTGTTTTGGACTCTAATTTGCAAGATTTGAACGGAACCAACCCGGAATGACGATGTTTTCAGCCGAACTACCATGGTGTTGTTTTTGGGTAGAAATAAAAGTTCTCGGAATTGGACAAAACTTCTTTGAGATTTCTTACGGAATTTATGAAAAATACTGGAGCCAGGACCCACTAGAGGGGCCCTCCCTATTGCCCACAAGGCACCGGGGTGCGGCCACCCCTAGGTGAGCCCAAGTGCTTTGTCGGGCCCACGGATCTCCACCATCCCTAATCTCAAGCCTATAAATTCCTATTTTTTGAGGAAAAAATAAGAGAAGAAGTTTCATCGCATTTTAAGATACAGAGCTGACACCACCTCCTTTTATTCATCGGGAGGCCAGATCTAGAGTCCCTTCTAGGCTCTAGAGGGGGGGATTCACCGCCATCATCATCACCAACCCTTCTTCATCACCAATTTCAAGATGCTCACCACCCGGAGTGAGTAATTCCTTCGTAGGCTTGCAGGGCGGTGATGGGGTTGGATGAGATTTCTCATGTAATCGAATAAATTTGTTAGGGCTTGATCCCTTGTATCCATGGCATCGTTGACGGGGAGGTTAGCGCTTGAAGGTATATCTTTAGATCTTGCAATCGAATCTTTTAGTTTCTTGTTTTATCACTAGTTAGTCTCTAAAAGAAAACTACAAAAAATGGAATTGAGGTTGCCTCGTATGCTTCATTTTTTAATGTCTTTCGTGACAATAAGGATTCCGATAATTGTGCCAAAGTGTTAGAAGAAGAATGCATTAAATGTTCCGCACTAAATCTTTGAATGATGAGCATGATTGCAATGTTGTTAGTATGAATTCTTTGAATACCCATGATGCAAATGATATGCAAAGCTATAATCTTGGGGATGCTATGTTTGATGAAGATGATATTTTTAGTCCCCAAAATTATGTTGAGCAAATTTATTATGATGATAGCATGCCTCATATCTATGATGATTATTGTTGACATGTATGCTATAAAGAATAATGATAACCATGGAACTTATCATCATGATTTTTATTTTCAATTGGATTATGCCTCACATGTTGTTATTTTGTTGAGTTTGCTCCCACTATTATGAATGAGAAGAAATTTTCTTATGTGGAGAGTAGTAAAATTTCTATGCTTATGTATCATGAAAAGAATAATTTATGTGATAGTTATATTGTTGAATTCATTCATGATGCTACTAAAAATTATTATGAGAGAGGAATATATGCTTGTAGGAGTTGCAATAATAGCAAGTTTCCTCTCTATGTGTTGAAAATCTTGAAGTTATGCTTGTCATACCTTCCTTTGCAAGTTGACTCTTGTTCCCATAAGTTGTTTGCTCACAAAATCCCTATGCATAGGAAGTGGGTTAGACTAAAATGTGCTACTCATATTCTTCATGATGCTCCCATTATGTTTCAATTCTTATCTTTTATATGAGCATCATTGAAATCATCATGCCTGGCTAGAAAGGCATTAAAGAAAAGCACTTGTTGGGAGACAACCCAATACTTATACCTACTATTTTTGTGTGTCCACATGATTAGGCTACTGTAGTAATCATTTTCTATAGCTTTTGTTTCAATAAAGTGCCAAGTAAGACCTTTGGGATGATCTATGGTGATAGTTGATTTGACCTTGCTGAAAAATAGAAACTTTTTCGCTTAGGAAAACAATTCTCATTTTTAACAGAAGCGTGACAACATATTGATTATTTTTGAAGAAGATTAATAAACAAATTTCTCAAGTTGTCCTAATTTAACAGTATTTTGGGAGTTACAGATTACTACAGATTGTTCTGTTTTTGACAGATTCTGTTTTCTATGTGTTGTTTGCCTATTTTGATGAATATATGAGTAGTAACAGAGGGTATGAAACATGGATAATTTATAATACAGTAGATATTACACCAATATAAATAAATAAAGAGTTCACAACAGTACCAAAAGTGGTGATTTATTTTCTTATACTAACGGAGCTTATGAGATTTTCTGTTGAGTTTTGTGTTGTGAAGTTTTCAAGTTATGGGTAAAGTTTTGATGGACTACGGAATAAAGAGTGGTAAGAGCCTAAGCTTGGGGATGCCCAAGGCACCCAAGGTAATATTCAAGGACAACCAAGAGCATAAGCTTGGGGATGCCCCAGATGGCATGCCCTCTTTCGTCTTCGTTCATCGGTAACCTTACTTGGAGCTATATTTTTATTCACCACATGATATGTGTTTTGCTTGGAGCATCATATTTTTTTTTAGGATTTGCTTGCTGGTATTTAGAGTACTGTTTTGCATCTTTTTTTCAATAAAAAGGTTAAGTATAGCCTTTACCATGCTTATTTTGCAAGTCTATATGTTGCTGTTTTAAAAATGGAAAGTTTGTTGTTATGTTTTGAATATTTGTGAATAGTCAGAACATGATAAAATCTTGAATTTTTACACAATGAGTAAAACCAAACTATCTATAGTGTGGTAATGTTTCAGAATTTTTGGAGTTACAGAAATATGATTCCTCTTGCATTCTTTACAACTATCCTATTTAGACAGATTGTTGTTATGATTGCATTGTTTGCATATGTATGCTTGTTCAATGATTCTATTTGAGGATAGGAGTGTTAGATATGCAGAGGCATTTAGTATGCAATGTCAAATTATAATTTTAGTGATTTTCTATAGTAGACAATGATAAGGTTTATCACGTATTTATACTAACTTATCTCATGAGATCTTGTTGAGTTTTGTGTGGATGAAGTTTTTAAGAATTAGGGAAACCGTGATATGAGAGAAATTAAGAAGACACAAAAGCTTAAGCTTGGGGATTCCCAAGGCACCCCTAGTTAATATTCCAAGAAGTCTCAATCATCTAAGCTTGGGGATGCCTCGGTAGGCATCCCACATTTCTTCTTCAACAACTATCGGTTAGTTTTGGTTGAGCCTAAGTTTTTGCTTCTTCACACGATATGTGCTATCCTTGCAATGTCATTTTTTGCTTGATATTTTGAATAAAGTACATAGGATCAGAAAAAAATTATGAGAGAGAGTCTTCACATAATTACATAATTATTCGACTACTCATTGATCTTCACTTATATCTTCTGGAGTACTTTGTCGTTTGCTCTAGTGCTTCACTTATATCTTTTTAGAGCACGATGGTAGTTTTATTTTGAAGAAATTGATGAACTCTCATGCTTCACTTATATTATTTTGAGAGTCTTAAACAGCATGGTAATTTTCTTTGGTTATGAATTTAGTGCTAATATGATGGGCATCCAAGAGGGAGATAATAAAAACTTTCATATAAAGTGCATTGAATACTATGAGAAGTTTGATTCCTTATGATTGTTTTGAGATATGAAGATGGTGATATTATAGTCATGCTAGTGAGTAGTTCTGAATTTGAGAAATACTTGTGTTAAGGTTGAATTTGAGTCCTGTAGCATCCACGTATGGTGATATTATAGTCATGCTAGTGAGTAGTGAGTAGTTGTGAATTTGAGTCCCGTAGCATGCACGTATGGTGAACCGTTATGTAACGAAGTCGGAGCATGAGATATTTTTTGATTGTCTTCCTTATGAGTGGCGGTAGGGGATGAGCGATGGTCTTTTCCTACCAATCTATCCCTCTAGGAGCATGTGCGTAGTACTTTGTTTCAATGACTAATAGATTTTTGCAATAAGTATGTGAGTTCTTTATGACTAATGTTCAGTCCATGGATTATATGCACTCTCACCCTTCCACCATTTCTAGCCTCTCTAGTACCGCGCAACTTTCGCCGGTACCTTACACCCACCATATATCTTCCTCAAAACAGCCACCATACCTACCTATTATGGCATTTCCATAGCAATTCCGAGATATATTGCCATGCAACATCCACTGTTCCATTTATTAAGACACACTCCATCATTGTCATATTGCTTTGCATGATCATGTAGTTGACATCGTATTTGTGGCAAAGCCACCATTAATAATTCTTTCATACATGTCACTCTTGATTCATTGCACATCCCGGTACACTGCCGGAGGCATTCATATAGAGTCATATTTTGTTCTAAGTATTGAGTTGTAATTCTTGAGTTGTAAGTAAATAAAAGTGCGATGATCTTCATTATTAGAGCATTGTCTCATGTGAGGAAAGCATGATGGAAACCATGATTCCCCCACAAGTCGGTATGAGACTCCAAATGAAAAAAGGCCAAAAAAGGAGAGGGCCCAAAAAAACAAAAAAAAAAGAGAAAAGAGAGAAGGGGCAATGCTAATATCTTTTTACCACACTTGTGCTTCAAAGTAGCACCATGATCTTCATGATAGAGAGTCTCCCATGTTTTCGCTTTCTTATACTATTGGGAATTTTTCATTATAGAACTTGGCTTGTATATTCCAACGATGGGCTTCCTCAAATGACTTAGGTCTTCGTGAGCAAGCAAGTTGGATGCACACCCACTTAGTTTCTTTTTGAGCTTTCATAAACTTATAGCTCTAGTGCATCCATCGCATGGCAATCCCTACTCACTCACATCGATATCTATTGATGGGCATCTCCATGGCCCGTTGATACGCCTAGTTGATGTGAGACTATCTCCTTCTTTTTGTCTTCTCCACAACCACCTTCTATTCCACCTATAGTGCTATGTCCATGGCTCATGCTCATGTATTGCATGAAAGTTAAAAAGGTTTGAGAACATCAAAAGTATGAAATAATTGCTTGGTTTGTCATCGGGGTTGTGCATGATTTGAATATTTTGTGTGATGAAGATGGGGCATAGTCAGACTATATGATTTTGTAGGGATAAGCTTTCCTTGGTCATGTTATTTTGAGAAGACATAATTATCTTATTAGTATGCTTGAAGTATTATTGTTTTTATGTCAATATTAGACTTTTGTTTTGAATCATACGGATCGGAATATTCTTGCCACAATAGACAAGATTACATTGATAAATATGTTAGGTAGAATTCCACATCAAAAATTCTGTTTTTATCATTTACCTACTCGAGGACAAGCAGGAATTAAGCTCGGGGATGCTTGATACGTCTCCAACGTATCTATAATTTTTTATTGTTCCATGCTATTATATTATCTATCTTGGATGTTTTACATGCATTTATAAGCTGTTTTATATGATTTTTGGGACTAACCTATTAACCTAGAGCCTAGTGCCAGTTTCTGTTTTTTCCTTGTTTTTGAGTTTCACACAAAAGGAATATCAAACGGAGTCCAGTTGACCTGAAAATTTACGAAGAATATTTTTGGAAAATATAAAAAAAATACTAGAACTAAAAGATATCGGAGAAGAGCCACGAGGCATCCACAAAGGTGGAGGGCGCCCCCACCCCCCATCGTGCGCCCTCCATCCTTGTGGGCTCCTAGTGGGCCCCCCTGACTTGTTCCCGACGCGAACGCCTCTTATAAATCCCAAAAACCCAAGAACAGAACCTAGATCAGGAGTTCCGCCGCCGCAAGCCTCTGTAGCCACCAAAAACCAACCAGGACCATGTTCCGGCACCCTGCCGGAGGGGGAAACCATCACCGGTGGCCATCTTCATCATCTCCTGGCTCTCCATGACGAGGAGGGAGTAGTTCACCCTCGGGGCTAAGGGTATGTACCCGTAGCTATGTGTTTGATCTCTCTCTCTCTCTCTCTCTCTCGTGTTCTTGGTTTGACACGATCTTGATGTACCGCGAGCTTTGCTATTATAGTTGGATCTTATGATGTTTCTCCCCCTCTACCTTCTCGTAGTGGACTGAGTTTTCCCTTTGAAGTTCTCTTAACTGATTGAGTCTTTAAGGATTTGAGAACACTTGATGTATGTCTTGCATGTGCTTATCTGTGGTGACAATGGGATATTCACGTGATCTACTTGATGTATGTTTTGGTGATCAACTTGCGGGTTATGTGACCTTCTGAACTTATGCATAGGGGTTGGCACACGTTTTCGTCTGGACTCTCCGATGAAACTTTGGGGCACTCTTTGAAGTTCTTTGTGTTGGTCTGAATAAATGAATCTGAGATTGTGTGATGCATATCGTATAATCAAACCCGTGGGTACTTGTGGTGACATTGGAGTATCTAGGTGACATTAAGGTTTTGGTTGATGTGTGTCTTAAGGTATTATCTTAGTATGAACTCTAGGGCTGTTTGTGACACTTATAGGAATAGCCCAATAGATCAATCGGAAAGAATAACTTTGAGGTGGTTTCGTACCATACAATAATCTGTTCGTTTGTTCTCCGCTATTAGTGACTTTGGAGTCACTACTACGGGATGGTCCAAACGCGACAGTATGGTCAGAGACCCTTCGAGGAAACTGTGTGCGATGCCATAATCACAAACGGTGGTGTAAAAAAACCATAAAAAAAGGTGCAACACGTTTGCGATGACGGATGCATCAAACACGGTTCAGATTTTAGTTGTGTGTGAGATGCAGGGCATACGGTTCAATTCAATTAACTATTTGCGATGAGGAGGAATAAAACAAACGGGCAGCCAGATGAAGATGTGTTCCGTATACAACAGACGGTTCAGTAGGATGAACTGTGTGTGATTAGGCAACACAATAGAAACGGTTCAACTAAAGAAGATGTGTGTGATACGCAGCAAATAGGTCCGTAATCAGAAATGTGTGTGAAGACCAATAATAACACAGACGATTGCTGCTAATAAGTCGTGTGATTTGCGATGTCTACAGAAGAATAACATGTGTATATATAACTAAAATAAACATCCAATTACATAAGTGACTATACAGATCATTCGCACACACCTCAATAAACAATTACATGCATTCTAAAGTAGGAGAAACGATCGTCTAGTCATCTACTTATTGTGACGCTCCCGCCACTGCTCTGTGGCTCGATCCCTCGTCTAGGGCAGGCAACGATCCGCCTGTACATCTCGTAGCTTGTGTACACGTCCTTGGCCGCGTACTTGACATGTTGTTCATCCAGTCTCTCATGCCACACACTGTGCCAGGCGTTCTTGTCCTTCTTGCTCTCATTCTTCATCTTCATGTAGTAGGGCTCAACGATGGCCGAGGCGAGGTCAACCAGGGAGTTCAGTTTGTTTTTGTTTCTGCCCCAGACTTTGTAGTGGTGCCGGATGTTGACAAGATTCGGGCATTTCAAGCCCGAAACCTTGAGCGCTTTTAGATTGTTGGTGGTGTCCACCGTAGCGAAACTGTAGTCGGAGTTGTTGATAAACCTAGAGAAACGCTCGGAAGGCCTTGTGGCAAGGTGGTAGTGGTAGACGAGGACGTCATGTCGCACGCACAACTGGGCGACGGCAACCTTCTGATCGTGCCCGGCACGACCTATGGTGTACTAGAAGTCAAAGCCGACCACTTGGTACTTGTCCTCGGCAAGGAACAACTGCATAGTTTGGATGGAGCTCTCCACTGAGACCAGATCATTCGTGTACACCACCGAGAGGGCCTTCCCCCTCACATGGGTTTCCACTATGTGACGCGTGGTGAACTACCCGCCGTTGTCGTCGTCGGCCGCTGGGAGCGCCATTGGAGCCACGGGGATCACCATTGGAACCGCTGGATGTCCTCTCTGTATGTGTGGTCGTGGGTGTGCTTATTGTGGTGTGTGACGCGAGAGTTGAAGGTAAATGGCCGCGGGAATAAATGGGGCAGGGCGGCCTGGATTCTCGGCGCGTCCGCATGGCAGTTTTTGCAGCTGGTAACTGCATTGTCGCGCCGAGCCCGGCGCAACCGCATGCACACGAACATGCGTGATCGTGCACCAATCCCAAACACTGGCAGCACGCGTGGAGGGATGAGGGCAGAGCACCCAGACGAACGCGAGAGGAGAGCACGCGTGGAGGGACGCAAGCATAGCGCGCCCCAGCCGCTTGAACCGCAAGCAACCACACACATAGAGCAGTTGAACACGCAGGAAATGGTCGCCTACAAGCCAACCAACAGTTGCGTTGCTGCGTAGAGAGCGGCCATGTGCTACTACCTCCGTCTTGGTCTATAGTCCCCTTTATAATCTATGCCATTCTTTGCCCTCAAATTTAACCAACAAAATGTTAATGCATGTTATAACAATTATATAATTGGAATGTATGTTCAAATACAAATCCAACTATATAATCATTGGCAACATGTATTCATATTTTATTAGTTAAATCATACTTATAAACCAGGACGGGGGTATAGTAGGTAATTAAATCACAAACATTTTTGATTAATTGTATGTGTACGTGGCCTTTCGTCCTCCTCTCACACGTCTTGTCGCCCCGCTGCCGCAGACGGCTTACAGCGCAAGCTTGCGCAGCGCGCGGGGGCATTCTTTTGGCCAAACAGTGGCGCCAATGATTCGTCGGTGAGCCCATTCCCACGCAACCTCACAGGTTCCCGCACAAGCTTCCCACCTGACTCGGTGAAATCCCCCAAAATCCCAATGCTTATCGGCCTGCTATATAAACCCTCACGACCAGCAAGTCCTGCGTCGCATTTTCCCCTCCCTCCATGTAGCTTATCTCGTCTACTTCTCCCATAATCTCCAATGGCACCGGTCCATCGTCGTCGCTCAGCCACTCCGCCATCATCAGAGGACAGCTCCAGGTGGGAGGCTACACCGCGGTGGCTCAGTCCCTGGCGTAGTGTAGTGCGCGTGGCGTCCTGTTGGGTGTGAGCGGAACACCCACCACATGCTCCGCCGCCGCTGCCCGTCGGCAGCTGTTGCCAGCCGCCGTTGCCACCACACCACTGTCGAAAGCCATGGGCATCACCTGCTCCGCTTCCGCAGCTCAAAGGCGGGAGGTGGCTATCGTGGCTGCCACCCCACTGCCGGCCACCGTGGCCATCACCCGCTGCGCCATCACGGCCCGAAGGCGGGAGGTGGTGGTCGTGGCCGCCACCCCATCATCTGCCGCTGTGGCTGCCAGCCCACCGTCGACCGCCGGGGTCATCACCCACTCCGCCACCGCCGCCCAAAGGCTGGAGGCGGAGGTGGATGCCCGCACGTGTGTCAGCGACCTTGCGTGCTACACCTAGTTCCCGCGGGAGGAGGAGGAGCGCCTCGTCAAGCATGCAAAGAGCCTTATCGCCGCCGTGGTCGCGGCACACGCCGCCTCAGAGGCAAGGAATCAGGAGATCTATGAGGAGAACCACTGCTTTGAGAGGGGTCATCTGGAGCGGAAGAGGGCGTTCGAGGTGAGCGTCGCTGAAGCTGCAGCAGAGGTAGGCACCGTATTGCAGTTGTCCAGCTCGTCGATAGGCTCCTCCTCCTCTGCCTCTTACTGAGCATGCTCGGCAAAGGAGACGCAGTCGGAAGTAGTACAAAGCCCGTCCGTAGTAGTATTTAGGGGCTATTTTGTTCAGTTCATCTGACTATAGATGTGGTGGAACTGTACAACGTACTTAAAATTAGCTAGTATATAAAGTAGAACTAGCTATTTCAGTACATGCTTGGCAACAATTGGTGAAAAGTTTGGTCGGTTCAGCTGTCGAGTTGAACTGTTTGTATAAAGAACAACTGCTTAATCTATGAATGAAATCTATGCTTAATTACTAAATTTTAGTTGCAAAAAAATAGATACTGTTAGTGATTTTTAGCTTCATATTTTGACAAATCGCGGTGTTACAAGGTTGACAAATGGCAATGTTACTAGATCAACAAATGTCAATCTTTCCAGTTTGACAAATGGCAACGTACCCAATATGACAGATGCAAATCTTACCAAATTGTTTGTAAGTGGTTGCTCACGGGTCATCCAAAAGAACCGTTTGCATTGAAGAGATGCACAAATCCTGCTCTCACTTTGCATACGGGTGTTCTATCTAAAATGTTTGCGATCAAGAGCCGCAAAATTCCTGCTCGGCACATTTTCCCTTGGCTTCCTAGGGAAGCTATCGGCTTGCATACGGGTGTTCTAACTAAAATGTTTGTGATGAGTGTTTTATATTTAAAAATCATTGATGCTTTTTTCAAAAGAAAATCATTTGATAAGTCTGTACATTAAGAGAGAAAAACGCAAGTTCACTCAAACCATATCTTTCATTCAGTCATACTGCGAATTTATATTCATATGATCGAGATACAGTATTAAACCCAAGAAAAAACTATTTTCGGTGGCGGCGGAGGCGGCGTGTCGCGCCGTCGTTGTTGTTGTCGTCCTTCGGGACGCCATTGTTGAAGTCTTCAATGCAGCATAGAATGTTCTTCACTTGTAAATCAAATATCATGTCCTCGCCCGATCGATGGGCGCGGCGTGGAAGGATGGCAGCTGGCAGCACTGAGAGGTAGTGGTCAACGGCAGCATCCCATGTCGTTGAGGGGGGCGCGCGCACGGGCACGGCGGGTGCAGCCAAACGCATGGGGACCGGCGCCACGGTAGGTGAAGGGCGCGCACGGGCACGGGCGCTGGTGCTGGCATGTACATGAGCTCGCGTGGATCCACGGAGACCTCGCTGACGCCTGCAGCTTCCAGCTCTGCGATAGTGCTCGGCGACCAGCCCGTCATGCTACGGGGATGGTCCCTAGAGCAGGCGCGGGGATGGGAGCTAGGATGGGAGCGGGGGCAGCAACCGCCGCGGCCAGCTCGTTCTAGGCCATGTCCATGAAGCACCATTCCTCCTTATTTTCTATCTCCTTCGACTCGGAGTCGACTTCACCAAACTTGAAGACTAGTGGCAGATAATCCTTCTGTGCCATGGCGTTGGTGGAGCTCTACGGGAGGGAGGGGAATGGCAGGCGAACAGTAAGGCCGCCCGTATTAAGCAGTGGCTCGGGCGCCGGGTAGCCATGGAAGTCAAAGGGCCCGCTTCCTAGCGAGCCTGCATAGCGTACAGCTCACAAGCTTCCCAGTGAGCCTGCGCATTGGAGGACAGCTTGCATGCCTCTCGACCAGCTTGTGCACCGGACTACGCTTGCACGCCTCCCGTTCAGTCAAGCAGCTGTCCGCACGGCACCTCCTATAGCCATTAAAACCAAGACACATGGCATCACGTGAATGGTTAACAGAACGCACACGGTTTGAATTATACAAACGTTCGAGATATTAAAGTGGTAGCTATTTTTTTTCAAAATGCCTTTGTTGGTTGTTATTTGAGTGCGCCTTCTCTCAAAATGGACACGAAAAATACCACAGCATGTCGGGTGCCATTCCATGATAGCATGCCAAGTTTCATGAATTTCAGACGAGTTCTGGATTTACTAGAATTTAAAAATAAAGTATCTCAACATTTTGCTGGCAATAAATGATGCCCTGGTGTTTGAAATTCATTCCCGTTTCTTGCATGGGACCTAAGCATGCACCCAAGGACAAAGATTTGATTTTTCAACCAATTTATATGCACTGGAGCATGTGCATGTAGTTCAAATTTGAATTATGCACATAACTGCATTGAAAACTCAATTAATGCATAAAAATGTCCAAACGAACCCCGAAAAATCCCAAAAATTGACAGAACACTCCAGTCGTTCTATGTTGACACGAGAAATTTTTTGAAAGCAATAAGAGGCAATGGATATCGTTTCGTCCCCAATGGTGGGACGTTCCCTACCGAAACCATCATGCTTATTGTGAGAAGCTCTGGTTTGTGAGAAGCATATACCCAAACCTGCCCCAAATGGGACAAAATATTTACCACGGCACATTGATGTCACTCCATGATAGCATGCCAAGTGTCATGAATTTAAGATGAGTTTTGGATTTACTAGAATTAAAAAACCAGGTGTCTCAATGTTTGCGGCTGAGTGACGGTGGCAGGGTGTTTGACATTCAATCTCACTACTTGCATGGGACCTAAGTGTAGGATCGAAAGTATGTCTAGAGGGGGGTGATTAGACTACTTGACCAAATAAAAATCTAGCCTTTTCCCAATTTTAAGTCTTGGCAGATTTTAGCAACTTAGCACAAGTCAAGCAATTAACCTACACATGCAATTCTAAGAGTATAGCAGCGGAATGTAAAACATTTGCATATGAAGGTAAAGGGAGGAGTTTAGAGGGAGAAAACGCAATGTAGACACGGAGATTTTTGGCGTGGTTCCGATAGGTGGTGCTATCGTACATCCACGTTGATGGAGACTTCAACCCATGAATGGTAACGGTTCCGCAAGTCCACGGAGGGCTCCACCCACGAAGGGTCCACGAAGAAGCAACCTAGTCTATCCCACCATGGCCATCGCCCACGAAGGACTTGCCTCACTAGGGTAGATCTTCACGAAGTAGGCGATCTCCTTGCCCGTACATACTCCTTGGTTCAACTCCACAATCTTGTCGGAGACTCCCAAGTGACACCTAACCAATCTAGGAGACACCACTCTCCAAAAAGGTAATAGATGGTGTGTTGATGATGAACTCCTTGCTCTTGTGCTCCAAATGATAGTCTCCCCAACACTCTACTCTCTCACAAAGATTTGGATTTGGTGGAAAGATGATTTGAGTGGAAAGCAACTTGGGGAAGGCTAGAGATCAAGATTCATATGGTTGGGATGGAATATCCTGGTCTCAACACATGATTAGGTGGATGTCTCTCAGAAAATGTATGCTGGAAGTGTAGGCACGTTCTGATGGCTATATCAAGTGAACTCGGTGGTGCCGGATAGAACATTTTTGTGGGGCCGAGTTTGACTTTTGGTTTGGGACATATGTGGATATGAGAAAGTGGTTGAGGGTTTTTGGAGCATATCACCAAGCATTTTGAGCAAGTAAGCCATTAAGCAACACCTCATCCCCTTTTAATAGTATTGGCTTTTCCCATGGACTCAATGTGATCTTGGATCACCAAAATGAAAATGTAGAGTCTTGAGCTTGAGCCAATGTGTGTCCTTATCATTTTGAGGGGTGCACATTCCTAATTCATGCCATGCCAATCATTGAACTTTCTAAAATGATCATCTTGAAATAGCATTAGTTCAATGAGCTATATGTTGTTAGTAATTACCAAAACCACCCAGGGATAGTTGCACTTTCAATCTCCCCCTTTTTGGTAATTGATGACAACATATAGATCAAAGCTTCGACAAATGATAATAAGATTTAAATGCATCATCGCTTTGAGAAGTATATGATAAGCAAGAGGTCCCCCTAAATTTGTGCATTATTTAAAATTTGCTTGTGAATGCAAATGCACAATCGATTAGGACCATGGGTTACTCTTCCATGTCACATACATCTTGGTGGAGCGCTCAAAATGATAGGAATTAAAACATGCACTCATCACCAAGCAAAGTGAATGATCATGTAGTGATATAAAATATAATATCATCCAAGCAAGCATTAAAGTATGATATGATCAAACACATGATCATATAAGTATCTGACACACAGACATAAAAAGTATCAAACAAGCACACACAAAAGTTCAGCCAAATAGCAAGAGAGACAAAGAACCAAAACACTCTCTCTTGAAGCCTGTGATCTATACATTTCTACCCCTTTGGCAACAAGTTACCAAAAAGTTTGAAAATGCATAGTGATATGCGTCTCTCAGGCTTGATCTTCGGGAGATGGTGTAGAGAGAACTCCAAGGACGAAGGCATCAGTAGATGTTGTTGGAGCTAGTGGAGTAGTTGCTGGAGGTGGCATTGAATCTGTCGCTGCTGGTGCAGATGAAGTAGCTCTTGTATCTGGCACTAGCACTACAGCTGACCTCTGACCTCTTGGCACTCGTTGAAAAGCATCCGTAGTTTCCTTCCCTTTCTTCTCCTCTACTTCCCCCTGGAGCTGCTCAACTGCAGTCTGTATCTTAGTCACTTTCAGATCAAGATCATAAAACTTGGTCTCAACGATCCTCTCCAAGCTCTCCCGATTCCGAGTCAGGGTGGCCAAGCCCTTCTCAATCCTCAAAGTTGCTTGAATCAGATAAGCTAGTTGATCTTGTTTGCTCTTTAAGAACACATGAGATGCTTCCTCAACACTTGGCATCCTTGCAGCCTTTTATTCCTTTGCCTTTGCTCTCTTCTCTTGTGCTTGCACTGATGAAGGATCATCCTCATTCATCACAACTATGTTATTCGCAAATTCTGAGTGCAAAGCAAAATGCTCCTTGTCCAACAACTAAGTGCATGTGCCCATCTTGGAGTTGATGAGCACCTAAATGTGTGGAGCATACCCACAAGATCTTTGCTGATCTGCAGCATTCCTCATGATTTTCTCAACAATCAGACTCATGACCTTGAATTTTTGAGGCACATCAAATATCTGCAGCAAGTTGATTGAATGGCCTCTGATCATCTTGTGATCTCCAGATTTGGGTAATAGAGTATGCCTCAAGATTGTGTTGATTGTAGGCACACCAGAGAACAAATAATGCATAGATCCAAGCTTGTGTGTCTCCAAAGCTTTGTCTGGGATCTCCTTGTACATGTTTGCCATAGAGTTGTGGTCTTTCTTCTTCTTGGCATACACATCCAAATCACCCTCATGCTCTTCTGGGGCATTGATCAACTCGGCCCACTCATCAACAGTTGATTGGTACCTTGTACCCTCAGACATTCAAACAATTCTACCATCTGGATAGAAATGAGTTGTAGAATAGAACTGCATAATGAGCTCATCATTCCATTTGGTAAGCTTCTGTCCCACAAACTCATCAACTCCAAAAGCTTTGAAGCTTTCATGTACTCCTGGAAAATAGTCTTCATTCTCATCAATGAATTCCCAATCAACCCATTTCATATCCAAGACTATAGGCTTCTTGTCAAGAAAAATAGTCTAATAGAAGTCTTGTTGTTCTTTGGTGTGGAACCTATAGTCCACTGCAGTCTTCCTCCTCACAGCATATGGATCAGACTGTCTCCAAAGTCTCAGTCCTCCTGATGTTCATATCCTCATCCACTCGATGAGTGTCATTGTGTTCTAGAATCTTTGGTTTCAGTCTCCTTAGCACTTGGGCTTCCGCATCTTCTTCTTCAACTTCAGGCACTGGGGCCTTGTTCTTCTCTTCAGCTGGGATGTTCCTGGTGCTTCTCTTGGGTTTAGAAGGCTTCTGAGCTTGAGAGGCAGCCTTGGGGGTAGTCTTGGGCTTTTAAGTGGCAGCCCCTGACTTAATGGCATCCCCCATAAGCTTCTGGGACTTGGGTGCTAGTGCAACATCCTCTTCCTCTTCATCTTCTTCTAGATCTCTCATTATAGAGGATCTACCAATGACTCTAGCAGGGGTCTTCTTGACCCTCTCTTTCCTTTTCTTACCTTCTCTAGCACACTCTTGGGAGGGGTCTTCTTACGCAGTCCAGGCTTTGTTGTTGCAACAGTACCATATTCTTTCTTAAACACTTTCTTTTTGGAGCTAACTTACTCCTCTGTAGCCACATAGTCCTCATCCTCAGAATCTGAGGTTTTCTTCTTCCTTGCTAGTAGCTACCTTGGGAAAATTACCGGGAGTGCTCATGCCGCCCTCATCATAGCTGCTTGAGGGACTAGTGCCCTCACTCATTTGCACTTGGTGTTCTGACTTGTTCTGACTATCACTCTGGTCAGACATTCTGGCAAGCAAACTAGCAGCAAACCCTGTGAATAGATATAGATGAGGTAGAATAGATGAGCATCACAAAGTGCAGAGTTTTTGCAAAACAAATGAGTCAAAAACTTAGTTTTAGTTATCCACATAAATCATTTCGATGCTACCGATTTTTTAAACTTGGTGATACCGAAGCAACTGTTGGAGACTAAACTAGTGAACTCGGTCAGACCGAGTCATAGTTTGGTGGCTCCGAGATTGCTAGGGTTTCACAAAGAGTTGCATTCGGTCGCACCAATTTGCAATTTTCGGTCAGACCGAAAAGCGCATGTGCAATGGCCTAAGCCAAATTGGTGGGACCGATTTCTACAACTCGGTCGGTCCGAGATGAGTTCGACGGAGACCTAACCCTAAATTTTTGAATCAAACCTAACCTAAAGGAAGTTTTCTCTGGATAGATTGATTTCATACGTGGTAATGATCATGGCAAAGCAATGTGCTAGGAATCAGAGTAAGGAATTAGCACATAGGATCAAACTCATACCCTAGTTCGGCGGGAGTTCGCTATGGAGACAACGGCGGGGCAGAAGCCCGTTGACGGTGATGGAAACCAGCGGCGGGTGGTAGCTGGCGATGAGGAGACGATCTGGAGACCCGAGGCGGCAGAGCAGGATGCGCGCGAGATGGAGTGTTTTGAAGAAATTTCCAAAATCTCACCCGTGGGTATATATATCCTGACCCTGTCGGTGTGACCGAGTGGAACAACTCGGTGGCACCAAGATGCAGAATCGCAAGCGGTTACTGCAACTCGGTGTGACCGAAAAGTTCAAATCGCTTGCACCGAGATTGAAAACCTAGATCAACTCAGTGAACTCGGTGTGACTGAATTGGATGCATCGGTCAGACCGAAATGCACAGAGAGGTTTTGGAAGTTTAAGTCTATGATGAAACGGGGACTCCGAGTGCTCCTCACACAGAGTGGTTCGAATCTGACTTGATCAAACTTTATGATGTAACATGAATAGAGTTTGAGATGAGAAAAGCATAGATAGCTAGAGGAAGTTCTTAGGCATTCTTTTCCATCCATTTGGCAAAAGAGAAAAGCCAAACAATCAAAGCAACAAATGGATGTCCTCGAATGAGTAAAATATGCAATCAACATGCTCACTCAATAAAATGGCAAATGAAATATGTGGAAAAGCATGCACAACCACTCTAGCATGTATCAAGCAATTGGCGATGACTAGGTCATTTATATATGAGTATATTGACTTAGGAGTCAAATGAGAACATTTGATCGTAGGTCATACTCATCGTTTAAGCACAAGTGGGGTTGCCACTTTTACATAAAGCATTGTTGTGTTCACACCTTTAGAGTTGCCTTAGCTCAAATGATTAGAGTAAAGCTCTCCCTAGATGTGATATACCCCCTAAGAGGGATGAATTAACCTTGGGTTTTGTCGATGATGACTTCATGTAGGTGTTGAAGATGTGGATGCTCAATGTTGATGTAGATCATTTGGACCAATCCATTGGAGTGAGTTGCACTTTCAATACCTACACGGGTTAATCCCACAAGGAACGGACAAGGATATCGATAGACATAGAGTGATGTTCACACAAGATGATGTACATGAAGATAATAGTTTACCTTGTCCCTTGTCTTACCAACAAGAGGGTTTGTGACTCCTTAAATTAGTGCAAGATGTGGAAGTTGTTTGCACTTGTCCTCGCCAAAATGATATGAGTGAAGTATGTCGATGGATTCACTCGCAAGAACTCTCTAGTTCTTCTTAAGGATCCACATCATATTGATGGGAATCCTTGGAGTTGTAGTCGTGCTTGATGAAGTAGAAATTGATGTAGTCTTGGGAACCCACTTGACCAAGGCCTTAGGAGCTTCTTCAAATGCATCAATCTCCTCTTGAAGCTTGTCCTTGCCTTTTTGCTTGTGGTCTTGTGGTGGAAGATCATCTTGAGCTTGTGTCCCTTGGAAAGAAGTAGGATCATACTTCTCTTGTTGAGGAACAAACTTCGTCTTGGGGTATTGATCTTCTTCCCACTCAACTCCATTGGCATTAAACTTTCGTTCAAACCCAACACCTTGATTCTTCCGGTGCCTTCCTTGCTTGCGTACAATTTCCTCAAATTGCTTACTTACGGCAAGGCTCTTGTAAGCACCTTTCTCTATAATTCCCTTCAATAAGCTATTTTCTTGCGCAAGTGTAAATTGGATAAGAGAATCATTAGTGGAATCAAGAGAACTACTAGAAGCAACAACACTGGATTTAACATGATTATTGTTACTACTAGAATAAGAATCTTTCTTACTCTTGTTGCTAGATTTAACTTGTGGCATGTAAGTAGACAATAGTAAACACTTGGCAATGTATGAAGAACTTTTCTTGTGAAGATCGTCATTGATTGCTTTTAAGAACCCATGCTCTTCCTCAATTTTGAGCTTTTCGAAGCGTAACTTCTCATGAGTCTTTAAAAGTTCTCGATGATCTTCCAAGGTAGTTTCATGAGCTAACTTAAGAGTTTTTAGCTCTTTAGTTAGACGCTCAATCTCCTTCTTATCATTATCATTCGTTTTATCTTGATTAGCATGATTAATAGCAAGTTCATCATAGTTTTCATCACTAGAGTTGTCAACAAGTAAATCATCATCACCTAGCAAATCATCTTCATCACTATTGAAATCAACATACTCGGGGTGTGATACCTTTGGGCCTTTGGCCATGAAGCATCTTCCAATTCCTTCATTTGGAGAGTCAAATATGTCGTAGGAGTTGGTTGACACAAGTGCTAGACCGGCAACACCTTCATCTTGAGTATATTTGGAGTTGGAGTGACAACTTCTTTCGGAGTGATCATCAGAGTTGGAGCTAGATACCCATTCACCAACATGATCTTGATGTCTTCGTTTTGTGTAGCTCCTTGATGACTTGTCCTTCCTTTCTGAATCCTTGCTTCTCCATGATGTTCTTTGTTCATAACAATAATCTCTACTCCTTCTCTCTCTTGGTGGTGATTCTTCTCTTCTACTTCTCCTTTTGGGTGAATCTTCTCTTCTTTTGTAGGGGGGCGTACACTCATTGGAGTAGTGTCCGGGTGTTCCACAATTGTAGCAATTTTGTTCACGACTCGAAGATCTTTTGTCATTGTAGGACCTTGACTTGGAACTTCTTTCCTTGCTTATACTCTTGTAGAACTTGTTGAAGTTCTTCACCATTAGGCTCAATTCTTCATTGAAGGCTTGTTTCTCACTTGATGATGTAGGAGCATCACATGAGGCTTTGTAAGCACCACTTGAGTTGTTGTGAAGCTCTTCCTTATCCTTGAGTGACATCTCATGAGCAACAATTCTTCCAATGACTTCCGTTGGCTTGAGATCTTTGTAGTTGGGCATCATTTGGATCAATGTGCACATGGTATCATATTTTCCACCCAAGGCTCTTAGGATCTTCTTGATGATGAATCTATCGTCATCTCTTCACTTCCTAAGCCGGCAATCTCATTTGTAATGAGAGCAAGCCTAGAGTACATTTTGGCGACACCTTCACCATCCTTCATTTTGAACTTGTCAAGTTGACTTTGAAGCACATCCAATTTGGATTCCTTGATGGAGTCGGTAACCTCGTGCATATCAATCAAAGTATCCCAAATTTCCATTGCATTCTCAAGATGACTGATTTTGTTGAATTCTTCGGGGCACAATCCGTTGAAGAGGATATCACAAGCTTGATCATTGTATTGCAGCATCTTCAACTCTTCCGCGCTAGCCTCACGGTTCGGTTCTCTCACATCAAAGAATTCACCTTGCAAGCCAATACACACAATAGCCCAAACGGTGGGGTTATGTCCAAGAATATGCATTTTCATCTTATGCTTCCAACTACCAAATTAGTACCATCAAAGTAAGGACCTCTACGATGGTAATTTCCCTCGCTAGACGCCATACTCTCCTAGGTTGTGAAACCAAGGCTATGATCACCAAAAGCTATGGAAATCAAGGCGAATGGAGACCAAAGCTCCGATACCAATTGTAGGATCGAAAGTATGTCTAGAGGGGGGTGATTAGACTACTTGACCAAATAAAAATCTAGCTTTTCCCAATTTTAAGTCTTGGCAGATTTTAGCAACTTAGCACAAGTCAAGCAATTAACCTACACATGCAAGTCTAAGAGTATAGCAGCGGAATGTAAAACATTTGCATATGGAGGTAAAGGGAGGATTTTAGAGGGAGCAAACGCAATATAGACATGGAGATTTTTGGCATGGTTCCAATAGGTGGTGCTATCTTACATCCACGTTGACGGAGACTTCAACCCATGAAGGGTAACGGTTGCGCGAGTCCACGGTGGGCTCCACCCACGAAGGGTCCACGAAGAAGCAACCTTGTCTATCCCACCATGGCCATCGCCCACGAAGGACTTGCCTCACTAGGGTAGATCTTCACGAATTAGGCGATATCCTTGCCCGTACATACTCCTTGGTTCAACTCCACAATCTTGTCGGAGGCTCCCAAGTGACACCTAACCAAACTAGGAGACACCACTCTCCAAAAGTTAATAGATGGTGTGTTCATGATGAACTCCTTGCTCTTGTGCTTCAAATGATAGTCTCCCCAACACTCAACTCTCTGTCACAGATTTGGATTTCGTGGAAAGATGATATGAGTGGAAAGCAACTTGGGGAAGGCTAGAGATCAAGATTCATATGGTTGGAATGGAATATCTTGGTCTTAACACATGATTAGGTGGTCTCCCTCAGAAAATGTATGCTGGAAGTGTAGCACATTCTGATGGCCCTCTCTTCTAATGAAGAGTGGGTGGAGGGGTATATATAGCCTCCACACGAAATCTAACCATTACACACAATTCACCAAACTCTGTGGGACCGAATCAGAAAACTCGGTCAGACTGATTCAGTTCAAAATGTAAATGTTAGGCTTTTCGGTGGGACTGACATGTCAACCCGATGGGATCGATTCCATTAGGGTTAGGGCATAACGTCATCTCGGTGAGACCGATTACACAAACTAGGTGGGACCGATTTTGGTAATAAGCTAACCACACAGTTGGTCATGCAGACTCGGTGGGACCGATTCGCTTATTTCGGTGAGACCGAAACATTACGAAAGGGAAACTGAGAGTTTGCATTGCGAACTCGATGGGACCGACTGCTCATATCGGTTGGACCGAAACGTTACGAAGGGAAACAAAGAGTTTGCAATCCCATCTCGGTGAGACCGAGATCCCTATCGGTGAGACCGAAGTGACTAGGGTTTCTAGCAGTGGCTATGTCAAGTGAGCTCGGTGGCGCCGGATAGAACATTTTGGTGGGGCCGAGTTTGACTTTTGGTTTGGGACATATGTGGATGTGAGAAAGTGGTTGAGGATTTTTCGAGCATATCGCTAAGCATTTTGAGTAAGTAAGCTATTAAGCAACACCTCATCCCCTTTTAATAGTATTGGCTTTTCCTATGGACTCAATGTGATCTTGGATCACTAAAATGAAAATGTAGAGTCTTGAGCTTGAGGCAATGTGTGTCCTTAGAATTTTGAGGGGTCCACATTCCTAATCCATGCCATGCCAATCATTGAACTTTATGAAATGATCATCTTAAAATAGCATTAGTTCAATGAGCTATATGTTATTAGTAATTACCAAAACCACCTAGGGATAGTTGCACTTTCACTAAGCATGCAACCAAGGACACAAATTTGAATTTTCAACCAATTTATATGCATTAGAGCATGTGCATGTAGTTCAAATTTGAATTATGCACATGAATGCATTGAAAACTCAGTTAATGCATAAAAATGTCCAAACGGACCCCTAAAAATCCCAAAATTTGACACAACACTCTTGTTCTTCTATGTTGACATGAGAAATTTTTTGAAAGCAATAAGAGGCAATGGATATCATTTCATCCCCAAAGGTCGGACGTTCTCGTATCAAAACCATCAGGCTTGTTATGAGCAGCTCTAGTTTGTGAGAAGCATATCCCCAAACCTGCCCCAAATGGGACAAAAATTTTACCATGGCATGTTGATGCCGTTCCATGAGAGCATGCGAAGTTTCATGAATTTCAGATGAGCTTTGGATTTACTAGAATTTAAAAACTAGGTATCTCAATGTTTGTGGCCAAGTGACGGTGGCAGGGTGTTTGACATTCATTCCCATTCTTGCATGGGACCTAAGCATGCAACCAAGGACACAAATTTGAATTTTCAGCCAATTTATATGCATTAGAGCATGTGCATGTAGTTAAAATTTGAATTATGCACATAAATTCATAGAAAACTCAGTTAATGTATAAAAATGTCCAAGCGAACCCCAAAATTGACACAACACTCCTATTGCTCTATGTTGACACTATGAAAAAAATTAAAATCGATAAGAGGCAATGGATACCATTTCATCTAGAAAGGTGAAATGTTCCCTACCAAAACCATCAGGCTTGTTGTGAGAAGCTCTGGTTTGTGAGAAGCATATCACCAAACCTTCCCCAAATGGGACAAAAAGTTTACCATGTCATGTTGATGCCGCTCGATGATAGCATGCCAAGTTTCATGAATTTCAGACGAGTTTTGGATTTACTAGAATTTAAAAACCAGCTATCTCAATGTTTGCGGCCGAGTGACGGTGGCAGGGTGTTTGACATTCATTCCCATTTCTTGCATGGGACCTAAGCATGCAACCAAGGACACGTATTTGAATTTTCAACCAATTTATATGCATTAGAGCATGTGCATGTAGTGTAAATTTGAATTATGCACATGAATGCATAGAAAACTCAGTTAATGTATAAAAATGTCCAAGCAAACCCCAAAAAATCCCAAAAATTGAAACAACACTCCTGTTGTTCTATGTTGACACTAGGAAAAAATTGAAATCGAGAAGAGGCAATGGATATCGTTTCGTCCAGAAAGGTGAAACGTTCCCTACCGAAACCATCAGGCTTGTTGTGAGAAGCTCTGGTTTGTGAGAAGCATATCCCCAAACCTGCCCCAAATGGGACAAAACATTTACCACGGCATGTTGATGCCACACCATGACAGCATGCCAAGTTTCATGAATTTCAGATGAGTTTGGATTTACTACAATTTAAAAACCAGGTATCTCAATGTTTGCAGCCGAGTGACGGTGGCAGGGTGTTTGACATTCATTGCCATTTCTTGCATGGGTCCTAAGCATGCAACCAAGGACACAGATTTGGATTTTCAGCCAATTTATATGCATTAGAGCATGTCCATGTAGTTCAAATTTGAATTATACACATGAATGCATAGAAAACTCAATTAATGTATAAAAATGTCCAAGCGAACCCCGAAAAATCCCAAAAATTGACACAACACTCCGGTTGTTATATGTTGACACTAGGACAAAATTTGAAATCGGGAAGAGGCAATGGATATCATTTCATCCAAAAAGGTGAAACATTCCCTGTCGGATTTCGGGTTCTGGCAAATCCCTTGAGGTTTGAACATTGGGGTGCGCACGAAGATCTCCCCCTCTCTAGCGCGCACACTCAATGATCTCACGGCCTAGCTTGATGAACCCAAAGAACACGAGACACAAGATTTATACTGGTTCGGGCCACCGCTGTGGTGTAATACCCTACTCCAGTGTGGTGTGGTGGATTGCCTCTTGGGCTATGGATGAACAATTACAAGGGAAGAAACAGCCTCCTGAGGAGAGGCGTTCTTGTTCTTGGTGAACTTGTGTGAGGCTAGGGATGGAATGGCTCCGATCCAAGATCCGATTGATCACCCCAACTATGGTGGTGGCTAGTCCTATTTATTGAGGCCCTGGTCCTCTTCCCAAATATTGAGCGGGAAGGGATCCCACAATGGCCAAATTTGAAGGGAGACAACTAGTACAAGTTATCCTGACAAAAGTAGTCTTCGCCTGCCAAAGGCTCCGGTGGTGACGCTGTCTTGGGCTCCACGGTGACCTCCATCCTGTCGTCCTGTTGGTCTTGGTCTTGTTGCACCGATATGGAAACCATTGCCTAACGCCTCGGGACTCCTCGCCTGCGCTTGCCCCTTTAGCACCAAAGAGGGAACGAGGACACTGTGTGTGCGGGCGCCCGCCTGGTCCCGATCGTCATGGCTTGCATCATTGGAACCTCGCGAGGTTTGCCTTGCCTTGATCTCTCCGCCCCTCGCGAGCCATCCTGGTGAGGCCGCCCCTAAGGAGGTCTTGCATCGTCTGCCTCGTGAGGGTCTTGGGTGTTTGCTGGTGAAGATGGGCTGTATGGGGCCGCTGGAGGAGCCACGCTGCGGGCCGCAGGCAGGCAAGTCTGGGGACCCCCGTTCCCAGAACACCGACAGTAGCCCCCTGGCCCAAGGTGCACTCGGGCTTGGCTTTGAGGCGAAGCCAAAGGCCAAGTGTGGAGCACCGCGGGCCCCAATAGCCTGCGACCTTGGTCGACGCGTGGCGATTGATTGGACGTGGGCGTCTCCGCTTCCCCACGTTGTCTCGGCAACTGCCCGACTTGACAAAAGACTGGAGCGGGCTGCGGTCTTCTTCATTGCTTTCCTCCGCCTTGCTCTAGATCCCCTTTCTCGCCCCTTGCTTCCGAAACCTCCAAATCCGCTCTGATCTCCTTCCAAGCTTCTATCCAATGGCGCCCCGAAAGACCAAGGTTGACTCGCCGCCCGCCTGGTACGAGTCGGGCCTGGAGGCGCCTAATGTCTCGGCGAAAAACCTTGCCGTCATGCGGCTGCTGATGGCGGGGGAGAACAATGAGAAGGGGGAGACCGTGCTCTGGGCAGGCTCTGCCGTGCCCGAAGCTCCGAAGAGCTCCTTCTACCCCTTCTTCATGGGCAGCATCGCCTCCGGCCTCATTCCCCCCTTCTCTGACTTCTTCTACGCAGTCCTCCGGCACTACGGGTTACAGGTTCTTCATCTCCATCGCAACTCCGTTGTTCTCGTGTCCATCTTTGCCTTCTACTGCGAAGCATACGTAGGGGTGATGCCATCCGTGGCATTGCTGCGCCACTTCTTCTACCTCCGGATCAATGAAGGCTACACCACGGTGCACCAACTTCATTGCAGCTAGCAAGGCCAACGCGATTTCGAAGACCGAGAAGAAGGCTGATGGCTTTAGGAGAAAGTGGGTGATGATGGATGCCAAGTGTGTCCACCCACGGCTGAAGCTACCAACGGGGATGCCCCGGCCTGATCAGGGGTGGTCCTGCGCGAAGCTTACCGATGAGTGGGCTAAGCTGGTGCTGGAGAAGATGAACCCCGACCTGAGGCCGGGCAGCGCGAAGGCGGCGAAACAGATCGGGGCCATGCTCCTGAAGGAATTCTTTGCGCAGCGGGTGGCTCCTCTCCAGGCGCGCACGCGCCCCCTGTGGATGCTTGCGGATGGAGAATACAAGCTCCGCTTGAGCCCAAAGGCCTTGTCCGATGAGGAGCTGGCCGTGGCCCTCCGTCTCCTGGTCGGAGATGACCAAGAGTATCCGATGAATCCCCACGCTCCCTTGTTCCTTCGGAAGGACGAGGCGCAAGTCGTAGCCACCATGCCCACCTTTGACGGGCGCGGCCTGGTGCCGCCAACGCCTTCTGAGGTCCCTGTGGCGACGGCGATGGTGGACGTATCTTCTGGTGAGTCCCGCAGGGACGGAGAGGAGGAGGAGGAGGAGGATGACGAGGAGCGCGACCTAGAGGCAGCCCCCGAGGAAATTGGGGAGACCTCTCCCTTGCGCAAGGCCGACATCCTCCGCCTCCTGCCTGATGACGATGGCGAGGATGATATCCTCCCGGAGCAGGGGAAGCCTCCCGTGGTTCTGACGAAGAGCAGGCGCTGCTTTCCTGGGATGACGCTCCTGCCTCACCATCACCTGGAGCTGCTTCCGGCCCAGCTACTGCCCCTGCTTCTGCTCCCGGAGCTGGCGCGCCCACACCTCGGGTCGCGAAGCTCTCCGACTTCAAGCTCCCAAAGGGGAAGGACTATGCCGTGGTGGACCAGTAAGTGTTCTCGTCCTGCCTTATTCTTGCTTCTGATGCCTGCTTCTGACTCTTCTTCTTCGTTGTGCAACTAGGCCCGCGGCGAAGAGGAGAAGGGAGGGCGAGGTGGTACCGCTTGAGTCCAGATCGCCTCCTGCGGCCGCTTGATACCTCTTGAGCATTACATTGGTTTTCGCTTGAAGAGGAAAGCGTGATGTAGCAAAGTAGTGTAAGTATTTCTCTCAATTTTTGAGAACCAAGGTATCAATCTAGTAGGAGACTACATGCAAGTCCCTCGTACCTACACAAACAAATAAGAACCTCGCAACCAACGTGATAAAGTGGTTGTCAATCCCTTCACGATCACTTACGAGAGTGAGATCTGATAGAGATAATAATAATAAGATAAATATTTTTGGTATTTTCATGATATAGATTGAAAGTAAAGATTGCAAAATAAATGGTAATAAAAATAGCTTATTGATAGAAGATTAATATAAAGGAGAATAGACCCGGGGGCCATAGATTTCACTAGTGGCTTCTCTCAATATAGCATAAGTATTACGGTGGGTGAACAAATTACTGTCAAGCAATTGATAGAAAAGTGCATAATTATGAGAATATCTAGGCATGATCATGTATATAGGCATCATGTCCGCGACAAGTAGACCGAAATGATTCTGCATCTACTACTATTACTCCACACATCGACCGCTGTCCAACATGCATCTAGAGTATTAAGTTCATAAGAACAGAGTAATGCATTAGGCAAGATGACATGATGCAGCGGGATAAACTCAAGCAATATGATATAAACCCCATCTTTTTATCCTTGATGGCAATAATACAGTACGTGCCTTGCTGCCCCTACTGTCACTGGAAAAGGACACCGCAAGATTGAACCCAAAGCTAAGCACTTCTCCCATTGCAAGAAAGATCAATCTAGTAGCCAAACCAAACTGATAATTCTAAGAGACTTGCAAAGATAACCAATCATACATAAAAGATTTCAGAGAAGAATCAAATATTGTACATAGATAAACTTGATCATAAACCCACAATTCATCGGATCTTGACAAACACACTGCAAAAAGAGTTACATCAAATAGATCTCCAAGAAGATCGAGGAGAACATTGTATTGAGATCCAAAGAGAGAGAATAAGACATCTAGCTAATAACTATGGACCCGAAGGTCTGAGGTAAACTACTCACACATCATCGGAGGAGCCATGGAGTTGATTTAAAGGCCCTCCGCGATCGATTCCCCCTCCAGCGGAGCTCCGGAAAAGGCCCCAAGATGGGATCTCTTGGGTATAGAAGGTTGCGGTGGTGGAAATAGGGTTTCGTGGTGCTCCTGGATGTTTTC
>NC_041390.1:518784383-518827585 GCF_002162155.2 Triticum dicoccoides | reverse complement strand
TATAGGAGGAAGAAGTAGGTCGGTGGAGCCACGAGGTGCCCACGAGGGGGAGGGCACGCCTAGTGGGGTAGGCGCGCCCCCTGCCTCGTGGCCTCTGTGGGAGTCCTGGACAAAGGGGTCCTCGGGCGTCCGGCTGGTTAGCCATGGGCCGGACCAATGGGCTGTGAAGTTACGAAGACAGAAGACTGCACATGTGTCTGGATGGGACTCTCCTTGGTGTGGAAGGCAAGCTTGGCGATCAAATAAGTAGATTCATTTCTTTGTAACCGACCTTATGTAACCCTAGATCCTCCTGGTGTCTATATAAACCGGAGGACTTAGTCCGGAGGGAGGACAATCATTACCATAGTCATACAGGCTAGGATTTTAGGGTTTAGCCATCTCGATCTCATGGTAGATCAACTCTCATAATACTCATATTCATCAAGATCAATCGAGCAGGAAGTAGGGTATTACCTCCATAGAGAGGCCCGAACCTGGGTAAACATAGTGTCCCCTGTCTCCTGTTACCATCGACCTCAAACGCACAGTTCGGGACCCCCTACCCGAGATCCGCCGGTTTTGACACCGACATTGGTGCTTTCATTGAGAGTTCCACTGTGCCGTCCCCAAAAGGTTTGATGGCCCTTTCAATCATCAACAATGATGTTGTCCAAGGCGAGACCTTCCTCCCTGGATAGATCTTTGTGTTCGGCGGCTTCGCACTGTGGGCCAACTCGCTTGGCCATCTAGATCAGATCGATAGCTATGCCCCTGGCCACCAGGTCAGATTTGGGAGCTTGAACTACGTTGCGGACATCCGTGGAGACTTGATCTTCGCCGGATTCGAGACCGCGGAAACCACTCCTGGTCACCCCGATGGACATGACCTAAATCTGTCATTGAACCGCATCCAGGAGATAGCTCATGTAACCGCTCTGGCCTTAGATCCGGAGTAGACTGCGCCATCCAAGGACAGGAGGCTCAATCCCGCCAGGGAAGCCACAGATTCCCCAGCGTTGGAGCCGCACATAGACTTAATCTCACCCGATACCTGTGCCACCGGAACTCCGGACCCGTCTCTGGTCATAAGTTCCGAACCATGTGAGCCCGCGGATGCCAAACTTGATCATTTATCGATCTTCGAATTCAGCGCCGCAGACATCTTCCGGCACTCGCCTTTGGGAGACGTGCTAAACTCATTAAAGAACCTGTCCTTGGCGGGGGACTCACAGCCGAGCTATGTCCGGTTCGAACTAGGGGCTGGCGATGGAGAATTTTGCTTCCCACCCGCCACCCACTTCATAGCCATGGTCGAGGATTTAACCGACACACTTGATTATGACTCCAAAGACATCGACAGTATGGACGACGATGCTGATGAGGAGCAAAACCAAAATCCACCATTTTCTGGACGCTGGACGGCAACTTCTTCATACGATGTGTACATGGTGGACACACCCAAAACAACCAATGACGATGACAAAGAAAATCCAGTCGAGAATAAACCTCCTGAGATACAGCAAAAACGCCGGCGTCCTCAGTGCTGCTCTAAGTCACGTCGTTCAAAAGATAGCAATGCTAGCACCGAAGAAAATAATACTCCGGACGACGCCAAAAACAATGAAGACCTTGCTGAGGTAACATCCGAACAGGAGGCGCAAGAAAACGGGCAAGCTAGCCCCGACGAACAGTCCAGGCCCAACGACTCGGAGGATGGTAATTATCGTCCGCTCTCCGAGGATGAGGAAAGCCTCGGCAACGAAGATATCATCGTGCCTGAGGAACCTCTCGAGTAGGAGCGCTTAAACGCCAGCTAATAGCCACCGCAAGGAGCCTGAAAAAGAAGCAGCAGCAGCTTCAAGCCGACCAAGATCTGCTCGTCGACAGGTGGACTGATGTTCTGGCAGCCAAAGAATACGACCTCAAACGCCCAGCCAAGAGTTACCCGAAATGAATGTTGCTTCCTCAGTTTGATGAAGAGGCGTCGGAGCCCATGCCTCCCTCGCGTAATGCGGCCGACCGACCACTATGCGGTCGGGACAGTGCGGCAGACCGACTACCATGTGGTCGGAATAGAGCGGCAACTCAGGCCAAACAGCAGCCTGCCCCACCGCCATGCAAAAATAGAGACAAAATAGTTCAGGGTCATACATACGACTGAGGGAGTCCTGGACTAAGGGGTCCTCGGACGTCCGCCCTGTTAGCCATGGGCCGGACTGATGGGCTGTGAAGATACGGAGACCGAAGACTACACCCGTGTCTGGATGGGACTCTCCTTGGCGTGGAAGACAAGCTTGGCGACCGAATATATAGATTACTTTTCTTTGTAACCGACCTTGTGTAACCCTAGATCCTCCCGGTGTCTATATAAACCGGAGGACTTAGTCCGGAGGAGAGGCAGATTCATTACCATAGCCATACAAGCTAGACCTCTAGGGTTTAGACATTACGATCTCGAGGTAGATCAACTCTTGTAATATTCATATTCATCAACATCAATCAAACAGGACGTACGGGATTACCTCCATAGAGAGGGCCCAAACCTGGGTAAACATCGTGTCCCCTGTCTCCTGTTACCATCGACCTCAGACGCACAGTTCAGTACCCCCTACCCGAGATCCGCCTGTTTTGACACCGACATTGGTGCATTCATTGAGAGTTCCAGTATGTCGTCATGAAGAGGTTCGATGCCCCTTCAATCGTCGACAATGACGTTGTCCAAGGAGAAACCTTCCTCCCCGGATAGATTTTCGTGTTCGGCAGCTTCGCACTGCGGGCCAACTCGCTTGGCCATCTGGAGCAGATCGAAAGCTACGCACGTGGCCATCAGGTCAGATTTGGGAGCTTGAACTACGTTGCATACATCCGTGAAGACTTGATCTTCTCCGGATTCGAGACAGCGGTTGCAACTCCGGGCCACCTCGAGGGACATGACCTAAATCTGTCATCGGATGGCATCCAGGAGACAGCTCCCATAACCGCTCTGGCCTTAGATCCAAAGCAAACTGCGCCTTTCAAGGATAGGAGGATCGACCCCACCACGGAGGCCATAGATTTTGCGGTGTTGGAGCCGCACATAGACTTGATCTCACACGATACCCGTGCCACCGGAACTCCGGACTCGTTCCCTGCCGTAAGTTCCGAATCATGTGAGCCCGTGAACGCCGAACTTGATCGTTTATCGATCTTTGAATTCAGCGCCGCAGACATCTTCTAGCACTCGCCTTTGGGCGACATGCTAAACTCATTAAAGAACCTGTCCTTGGCGGAGGACTCACAGCCGAACTATATCCGGTTCAAACTGGGGGCTGACGATGAAGAATTTTGCTCCCTACCCGCCACCCACTTCATAGCCACGGTTACGACACACTTGATTACGACTCCGAGGACATCGACGGTATGGATGACGATGTCGGAGAAGAAGAGGCCCAGAACCCTCCGTTCACCGGATGCTGGACGGCCACTTCCTTGTATGATGTATACATGGTGGATGCACCAAAGGAGAATAGTGACGATGACAAGGAAGATCCAGCTGAGGATAAACCTTCCAAAATACTGTCCAAGCGCCGGCGTCAGCGGCACCACTCTAAGTTACGCTGCAGTAAAGACAACAACACCGGCACAGGAGAAGATAACACTCCAGAAGGTGTCGAAGACAACGAAGACCCCGTTGATACAGCTAATGAACAAGATGAACGGGAAGATGGGCAGTTTAGCCCTGGTATACAGGCCACACACGAAGATTCAGAGGACGATAAGTACCTCCCGCTCTCCGAGGATGAGGTGAGCCTCAGCACCGAGGACTTCATCGTGCCTGAGCAACCTCTTGAGCAGAAGCGCTTCAAGCGCCAGCTAATAGCCATTGCAAGGAGCTTGAAAAAGAAGCAGCAGCAGCTTCAAGCTGACCAAGATCTCCTGAATGATAAATGGACCGATGTATTAGCAGCCGAAGAATACGGCCTCAAGTGCCCAACCAAAACCTACTCAAAGCGTAAATTGCTACCTCAGTTTGACGAGGAGGCGCCGGGATACATACCACCATCATGCAATGCAGCTTACCTACCACCACGTGGCCGGGACAAAACGGCAACTCACGCCGAACACCAGCCCGCCCCGCCTCATCGCACATGTAGAGGTAAATTAGCCCACGGCCATACATATGACCTCCGGCAATACCTGAACAATAAAGCAGGACACACCAGATCAATCTACGGATCGCGAGGACGTGCCTCAACATGCGACGACGGCCACCTATTCGGACGTGACAAACTCAGTCATGCGCGGGCTGAAAACCACAGACAGACTCCATCAGAGCTACGTCGCGATACTGCCCGATATAGAGGCGCCACACACCCTCATTGCTTCACTGATGAGGTCATGGATCATGAATTCCCAGAAGGGTTCGAACCCGTGAATATAGAATCATACGATGGAACCACGGACCCCGCGGGGTGGATCGAAGACTTCATTCTCCACATTCATATGGCCCGCGGCGATGACCTCCACACCCTTTAAAACTCAAGGGGCCAGCTCGGCATTGTCTCAACAGTCTGCCTGCAAATTCTATTGGCAGCTGGGAGGACTTGGAAGAGGCCTTCCTCGATAACTTCCAAGGTACATATGTTCGGCCACCAGACGCCGATGATTTACGCCACATAGTTCAACAACCTGGCGAGTCCGCCAGGAAATTCCGGACTAGGTTCTTAACTAAAAAGAACCAAATCGTCGATTGTCCGGATGCTGAAGCCCTAGCAGCCTTCAAACACAGCATCCACGATGAATGGCTCGCTCGCCACCTCGGCCAAGAAAAGCCAAAATCCATGGCAGCCTCACGGCACTCATGACCCGCTTTTGTGCGGGCGAGGATAGTTCGTTGGCCCATAGCAAAAATAATGCAAGCGATGTCGGCACCCCTGAAGTTAAAAACAACGAAGACAAGTCTCGACGCAACAGATACAAGCGTTGAAACAACAGTGATAACACCAAGGACACGGAAGTCAATGCCGGATTCAGTGGCTCTAAGTCCGGTCAGCGGAAGAGGCCGTTCCAAAAGAAATTCAGGCCCATCCAGCTTGGACCGCATACTTGATCGTCCATGCCAGATTCACGGCACCCCGAAAAAACCACCCAATCATACAAATAGAGATTGATGGGTTTTTAAGCAGGCCGGCAAATTAAACACCGAGAACAGGGAAAAGGGATCGCAAAGCGAGGACGATGACGAAGAGCCCCGGCAACCGAACACAGCGGGACAAAAGAAGTTTCCCCCTCGGGTCAAAACGGTGAACATGATATACGTTACCCACATCCCCAAGAGGGAGCGCAAGCATGCACTCAGGGATGTCTATGCGATAGAGCCAATCGCCCCAAAATTTAATCCATGGTCGTCACGCCCGATCACTTTTGATCGGTAGGATCATCCGACCAGTATCCATCACGGTGGCTCGGCCGCACTGGTCCTAGACCCAATAATTGATGGGTTCCACCTGACTCGCGTCCTTATGGACGGAGGTAGCAGTCTCAATCTACTCTATCAGGATATAGCGTGAAAAATGGGCATTAACCCATCATGGATCAAGCCCACGAGGACTACCTTCAAAGGCGTCATACCAGGTGTAGAAGCCCGTTGTACGGGCTCAATCACACTGGAGGTTGTCTTCGGATTCTCGGACAACTTCCGAAGTGAGGAGTTAATCTTCGATATCGTCCCCTTCCACAGCGGCTATCACGCACTGCTCGAACGAACTGTGTTTGCTCGATTCAACGCAGTACCACATTATGCTTATCTCAAGCTCAAGGTGCCCGGTCCACGCGGCGTCATAACGATCAACGGAAATACGGAACGCTCCCTCCGTACAGAAGAGCACACATCTTCCTTAGCAGCAGAGGTACAGAGCGGACTTCTCGAGCAGAACCTTAATTCGGCTGCCAAGCCCACGGACACCGTTAAGAGGGTCAGAACTACTCTGCAACAGGAGAGCTCGGCTCGTCAGGAGCTCGACTAGCAATCCGGCCTCTGTCTCAGTCCTGATCAAGTGGTGACATTCATGCCGCACGTACATAACCACACACTAAAAATCTCATGGGCATCGACGGAGGCATAGCTAGCTTGTGGTCCATAGTACGGCTCAACCGACATCGGATACACACATATTTTCACTTTTACTTGTTTTCTTTTCAGGTCTCAATCCCACAGGCCCCATCTGACGGTCTGGTCATCGGTCCTCTTGAAGGATAAACACACCAAGACGGCGAGAAATGCAGACATACGGGGACTTTTTAGGTGATTTCGTTAACGATAACCCTACTTGTTTCTCAAGACCCACATGCAGCTTTCCCTTGGTTTCGACATGTCAAATAGCCCGTTGCTTATCGCACTGCCTGTATCAATGCGCCTTGACATACTAATTAAATTACAATAAGAACAGTTTGCGGTTGGAGCTTTAGGACCCCAGCTCTTTACCTTTGTACCTTTTTCTGTTTTCTTTCTCTTTTTCAGCTCCCCTGTGGATAACCCTATCAGGTAGCACCCATACACTTTGGTACATTTGATGTTTGCCAGGGGCTTCATAGCACCCCACATTACGGCAAAAAAAGTCCGAATACTTTTTATAAGTACAGTTCGGCACCCTGAATTTAGCATTATATGCATTGGCTCCGAATCATCTCTTTGGTCAATAGTTGGGTTGCCCGGCTCCTGTGCTTGCTACCTTACGTTCTGCTATATCGGCTAAGGTAGTAAGGGGAGAACTACTGCGATTGTGCCTTGGTTTATCCAAAGGAGCACCTCAATAGAGGAAGCCGAAAACTGACTGTCATGATGCGGCGAGAGCCGGTCAGCTGTTCGGAGGTTGCAAATCGTTGGAGATTTCTTCCGCATTACGCGAAGGATTGGTACTTCCCGATCAAACGTTTATAGCACTCTAGTTCAGATACTAGGGGTTGCGCCCATGTTTTTATTGCCGCACTCCTATGGCTAAGTGAGGGTGTTACAAGTGCATAGTCTGGTTGTCTGGTCGTTGCGCTAAACAACTCCTTCAAGGACCATCTAATTGGATCAAGATTGTTTGGATTCCATCCCGAACACCCCCGTACTACCTACGTGGGGGCAGAAGCCGACGACTGGTTAACCCTCAGATTTCATACAACACAGCCGCACAGGAAGTAAAAATTTAAAAACATAACAAGCATTATATTGCATAAACACTTTGTTTCATCATACAAGGCAGATGGAGCTCGAACACATCCATTCAAAGATAGTTTCTTTCGCACAGTGATCCGCAACAATGCAGAATCCCTCCAGGACACCATCAAAATACAACTCGAGTCGGCGGTGCTCCTTGCCCTCAAGCGGCCCCTCGGTCATTAGCTTCTTGGCATCCATCTTCGCCTAGTGCGTTTTGACGCGGAGAAAGGCCATCCGTGCACCTTCGATACAGACCGACCGCTTTATAACCTCAAGCCGGGGGCAGGCATCAACAAGCCGCTTCACAAGTCCGAAGTAGCTGCTGGGTATCGGCGCGGCAGGCCATAGTCGGACTATCAGCTCCTTCATGGCTAGCTCGGCCACCTTGTGCAGCTCGACCAGCTATTTCAGCCGGTCGCTGAAGGACACCGGATGTTCGGGTCCAAGATATTGAGACCAGAACAGCTTCTCCATAGAACTCCCTTCTTCGGCTCGATAGAATTCGGCAGCTTCTGATACGCTGTGCAGCAAATCCGTAAACGCCCCTGGAGAGCTCCAAATTTGGGTAAGTAAAAGGAACGCTTCCTTCACAGACTTGCTTTGCATAATGAAAGCCTTACCCGCCGCAATCTTCCGGGCCGCCTGGATTTCCTGAAGGGCACTATGGGCTTCAGCTCAAGCCTCTTGTGCGCTCTGGCGGGCCTTCGCAAGTTCGGACGCTTGCGTCTTACACTACAAAAAAATACACTTCCGTGATGATACGTGTTTGTCACAGTAGGTCACTTTTTTGTCATGCATGTACATCCACGACAAATTTATGACAGAATCAAGATTGTCATACCTGTGCTGTCGTAGAAGTGTTCCATGACATTACCAAAATTATCATCACGGAAGTGTCCACTTCCATGATGATAAATCGCGCGTCACAGAAGTGCTTTCGTCAAGGGTGACCGACACGTGGCATCCACCGTAACGGAATGCCGTTAAGCTATCGGGTCGGGTTTTGGATCCGATAACCTGTTAACAGCCCCGACCAATGGGGATTTTCCACGTGTGAAATCATCATTGGCTAGAGGAAACATGTGTCGGCTCATCATCGGGACAGATGTCATCCACTCACTGGACAGAAGGCGCCTATGATACGTCGACACGTGGCACGTCCCAACAAGTTTAAATGGGCTGGCCCAACTAAAGGCCCACGAGATTTTGCAGACCATAATGGGCCGGCCCAGCTAAAGGCCCACGAGATTTTGCGGACCATAATGGGCTGGCCCAGCTAAAGGCCCACAAGATTTCACGGGCCATAATGGGCCGGCCCAAGTAAAGGCCCACAAGATTTTTGTGTGCCATAATAGGCCGGCCCAGGTAAAGGCCCACAAAATTCTTGCGGATCATAATGGGCCGGCCCAGCTAAAGCCCCACGAGATTTCGCCGACATTAATGGGCCGGCCCAGCTGTAGGCCCACAAGATTTTGAGGACCCTAGTAGGCCGGCCCGTTAACTGGCTGCCATGTTTTGGGCCAAATGCCGGCCCATATTTGATCCAGTCTATTAATGGCCTGCCACGCTCCGGGCCTAATAGTGGCCCATATGAGATCCGGCCCGTTAAAAGCCTACCACGTTCTGGGCCAAATTACGGCCCAGATCAGGTCCGGCCCTTTAAGAGGTTTTGGGCCTAATTATGGCCCATATCAGATTCGGCCAGTCAACTGGACACTATGCTTTTGGGCCCACTTGCTAAAGGCCCACTTAGTAATTCGGTCTGATGTTAATTTTGGCCTGTTAAGGGCACGTTTAACATTTTTGCCCTATATTAATTTCAGCCTGTTAAAAGCCCGTCATATAGTTGGGCCTAACTACGGCCCGGTTTGCATCCGGCCTGCTCGCAGCCGATATCTGATTGGGCCAAACAAGGACCGAGACAATTTTTCGGCCTGTTAAAAGCCCGTGATTTGATTCGCACAATCATGGGACGGGGTTCATTTCGGGCTGCTGCTGGCCCGTGAGCTGATCGACACGTTTCAGGCCCAACCTACATTGTGATTGCATGACGGCCCGATTATGTACCGTAATTTTATGGTTTGGTCGGTTTACTGCGAAGACAGGATATATATACAGTAAAATAGCTGCAGCATCGTGAATAAGAAAAAACCTACAGTATACAATAAAGAAATTACGGCATATTACATCCACTGGGCATCAAAGTTCGCCACTATGATAATAAAGCACAAGCAGACAGCAAGTTACATACACTGGGCATCAAAGATCGGCACCAGTGCAAATAAACACGCCGACAAAATAATATACAAAACCGACAGCACTTCAATAGAGTTCAAGAAAGGTTATCCCTGGTGGGGAGCTGCAGCGCAAGCAGCTGAGCAAGATGATGAGACTGCACTTGTTCAACACTTATATCTTCCTCACTCTAAAAGATAAACAAGCAGACAGATGACAGGTTTTGCACATAAAAGTATCAATTCTGACAATTCATCACATTTCTTACTGACGAATAAAGTGACACATTTTAAATTTGCATTAACACAATATGGTATTGTTCAGGTCAAGACATGGCAGGAAATGACATTGTGAAGGAGTTGGCAGCTTCACGACACCACTGGATTACAGATCAAGAACTCATAAGTATCAATGGTTAGTGTGCTGTCAATTTATACCATTTCAGATTGGCAAATAAAGAGACGGTTTAAATAATAGTAGAATGATATGACATTTTTCATAATTAAGACATTGCAGAATATGATATTGTGTTGTAGTGGGTAGGTTCACCACACCACTGGATTACAGATGAAGAACAGAAGCATACATGCAGTGCAAAAAAGATCACTTGCTCTGTATAGTTTAATTTATATGGTATGAAGAAGGAAATTGGTTGTACAACTGAAAACTTAAATTGAGAAAGGACGGACTTTTTTAATGAACTACATATAATAAACTTTAAACAAGCAATTTGATGCAAACACAAAAAATAAACAACTGTTGCAATCATGCCTAACCAAATATATACAACAAAGTTTGAAGGCTTGAGATGGACAAACTTACATTATTGGTGAAGACAGGCTCTATAAAGGCCTTGTCCATGCTGATGGGGGGGCAATTCAATAAGTTTACCACAGAATCTTCTTCAAAAGCATTGCCTTTATTCTACATTTTGCTAAGAGTAAATATAGATGTGATAATATACGAAAAATGGAGAATATTTAAGATAAGATGAAGAGTGATGCTACATAACCAAGTAGATATAAATGTAAGTGCAGCGACACAGGCAAAAGGTACAGCCAAGAGCAATGCACAACTAAACTTCTTCAGTACCAACCTTATGGTAAGAGTAAATATAGATCTGATGTGTAGAAAATGGAGGTCAAAGGAAAATAAGCTGCAGAGTGATGGTACATGAACAACTACCTGTCATTATAAGTACACTGATAAAGGACAGCATGTACTTACAAGAACAATGCAGAGCTAAAATCATTGGCATTGGATATATTCTACACTAATGTAACCATTCATACAGATCAGATAATTTGGAGCGAACAATTGATAAGCAAGCTATCATGCATACTGCTGTCACATAATGAACCAGGTATGTATGCAAGTATAGTGATACAGGACAACAGGTACTAACAAGAGCAAAGCAGCGGGCAGCATATTTGCTATATCCTGTTGTTCTTGTCAAACCGGAATTCTTCTTCGAGCAGATTCTTGCAAAAAAGATCCTTAAGGCACATGCGGAAAAGTAGAAGTTCAAATTGTCATGTGATTTCATAGACAGTACCTCATCCTGGGAACGAGACCAGTGCATAACAAGGTTTTATCATTCAATGTCTTCTAAATTTAGCACAGGAGACTTCACCAGAAATTCATTTATAGACTTGCCATCAAAGTGTGATTTCCTCAGGTAACACCGATACTGTTGCAATGCTTCCTTGAAAAGCACAAGCAAGCTTTGCTCGTCATGACTATCCAAATTGACCCTCGCCTAGTTACAACAATGTAATGTAAATCATTGATGTGTTCAATCAGGAGAAAGCAGGAAAATAATAACCATGAATAATAGCACTTACATGTAAGTTGGACAGGACGATGTGAAAATGGTGTTTGTCTTCACAATAATCTTCCCATGATGGGAATATATGCACGTAGTCCCTAACAACATTGAAAGCATTGTCTTTTAAACTGGGAATAAATGGAATGGGGTTCCAATCTGCAGGAATTGGCCGTCTCTGCAGTTGGGATAGGTCTTCGGCCAGTGGACTTGCTGTACTTTTTGCTGGAGTGGGATTTTTCTGTGGTACAGCTGGTGCTATGGCAAATGAAATCGGTATACCTTTTGCTGGAGTGCAGGTCCTGTGTGGTGGGGCTAGTGGTGTGGCCAGTGAAGTATGGGTACAGTCTGCTGGAGTCGGTCCTACGTTTTGTGTCATTGGTTGTACAGCCAATATAAGTGGGGTGCTGTCTGATTTCTCCGGCACCACCACGTTTTTCAAGGACTTTGCTGGTGCTCCTTCAGGTTCGGCAATCACCCTCTTCCTTTTTGATGTTTGATGCACAAGAACAACATTTGAGTGGAAAAACATGGTATGATGACAAATGGGATATGTATTGATAATGGATGGGCATGGCATCTCGACATATATGATGAGTAAACTAAGAAGATGGCGGTGCAACAAAGTAGAAGAAATGCAAGACAACCTATGCAAGATACGCGCAATAAATAAAACCTTGCCAAATTAGAACATGCACCTTGATGGGTGAACAGGACATGCCATCTTCCTTTGACTCCTCCAGGTTAGAATAGTCATTAGGATGATATTATGAACAAGAATCAACAGGTGGGGAGCGTACGAGTTTCATTGCTTCCAGAATGGCACTCAATGCCTTGCTGCCAATTTTGTAAGTGATTGCAGTGTTACACAATATTCTTCTGATGCGCGAATTCTGATATTCAATGTAATTGCGTATAATATCTGAGAACCATGAAAACATAAATAGTTGTGAGATTATCTTTGTAATGCAGATGATATTCTAATATAGGGGCGCCCCTGTAAACACTTGTGTGCTATCACTGGATTCTGATGAGAGAGCTCATGTGTGTTGTAATATGGTGCGTGCATTTATATAATCTGGCACAAGTACACAAAAAATAGGTTCCAAAAGTAAGGATAGCTGGCAGATGATAGGTTCATAATATACTGTATAGAGAGTTTATTGCCAAACCATGATAACAAGAGCACACAGCAACTAGGCAGATCATAGTGTACATAACAGGGGTATAGCATAACCAGGATATATAAATCGGGAAAGTGGAACTGGCTGGAAATTACGGTGTTGTATTGCCGCTAGTAATTGAAAGCCTATCGATCACGTACAGGCCAGCTCTATCAGCTGTTGACTGCAGCTGTCCCTGCTCCCCTTCTGATAAGGGACATACTGTGCTTCCCACACAGAACACCGCACGGGCCGCCGGCCGAACCACCGACCCCACGACCTGTGTTCCTCCGCCACCCCCACCCCCGCCCCCACCCACGTCGAGTTTTCTTCGTTCGACGAGGCCCCACCACCGCCCCCCACAACCACCATTCCCACCCGAGCCCCTTCGATCGCACCGGCGAACTCCGACGAGCTCTGAAAAATCGACTGACCCAATTTTGAAATTTAGTCTACTTTGATTTAACTAGTGTGGAATATAAAAGGGGAAAACCATAAGCATTGCGAGTATGGTGTTGAGCGTGCCATGGTGGATCTGAAGGTGCAAACCGGACAAAGGCAACTTGGCAACCAAGACAAGAAATCAGAGTAAAGCAGTGGCGATCTATTTTCTTGCTGCAATAAATAAGTTGAGCAGATACAAAAGAGTACTGCCTCTGGTGCGGCGCCGTGTACGCATCTGCTGAGAATTTGATGGTGTTGCGATAGCGATGGCTGTCGGCGGCGTGGAAGCAGATCTAGGAGGGTAGACGGTGACGACGGGGCACGGTAGACGAGACGGACGTAGGAGCGGGGCCGGCAAGGTGGACGACGGCGGGGATGAAGCGAGAGGACGGGCTGCAAGGATCCCAGTCCGAAGCCGTGGATGAGAGAGGTCGATCTCTTGTAATGGACGGCGGCGTCGGGGTATCAGCTCCGGCATGGTGGAGGAGGACGGCGGTGGATGGGGTGGCGGACGGCGGTGGACGGAGGAGGGTGGGGTGGAGAGGGTGTTTTGGCACCCACGGAGTATGAATGGGGAAAAGGGAGGTAGAGAGGAAGGGGGGAACCATGTATTCAGGGCGCGCTTGTCTCAAATGCGAGGAAATTTACAAACTTAGCCCCCGTTTCAAATTTCTACTACATCACAGCAACACTAGTCGGTTGGGGATAGGACGGTAATCTCGCATACACCGAATATTTGCCGACGAGAGTTTGTTTTTGGCGCCCACCGTGTATGAATATGAATCGGGGAGGGAGTCGATTTCGGCCGAGGACACACTGTGTTTTGGCGCCCACCGTGTATGAATCCGGGTGAGAGGCGGTTACGTCACGTTTGGGTGAAATTACAAACCTACCCCTATTGAAACCTATAGAAATCCAGCATATAGGCTTTGCGTGGCAGGGATAGGCAGTAGTGATTTCCATCTCGTAGATTTTGGTTTCGGGCGGTTACTGCGACTTTCCCCGCTTCGTTCAAATTTTGCAGAGTGAACGTTTACCGTGCCAACTCAATTCGAATCCCGTTTGTATTCTATTTATTTTTTTGGGTGGGATCCATTTTCAATTGGAATTACATTCTATATACATAATTTTTTATATATACTTTCAAAAGCACAACAAAGAATTCTACTCCTTTACATGTATAATATGATTTACAAATACAACGATCTCGAAATCTTAAGGTTGAATTCGAAAAAATTTAACCAAATTATGTTCTACTAAAATGTATGGATCAGTAATATCTACATATTAAATAACATAGATGTGCGTGAATTCATATGAGTATGCATGTTTCATAGATCAATTTTGGTTCGAGTATGGATTACATGTATCATCATCTCGAATTCAAATATTTGAATCCCTTTTTTGTTCACTCCTTTCACGCCCATCTCTCTTGCATGCATGCTCCTTCAGGTAGCTATCACTCTCTTTTCTCCAGCTCACCCGCACGCTCACTTCATGTTGCTCCTATCATCGCAAACATGGTCTCTCGACGTCTCCCTTGAGAAGTGTCACACTCTCCCTATCATTATAAATTACACGGTTTCATTATCTCTCACGTCTCTACTGTTCTCTGGTATCACTCGGTACCTAAGCTTTCTTTTTCACCGCCAAACACACAGTCTCCACTCGTCTTTCACTTTGTCTTTCTCTCTATGGGATTCTCTCACACCCCCTATATGTCTCTACATATGACTCATACCACTAAAATTACTCTCTCTATCTCTCCTGTAGACACAACATTTGTTGCGGTCTCCTTTTCGTCTCCATTCCAGACTGACATTATTCATTTGTTTACTGATCAGACAACCCCGACTACCGTCTCCTCTCTCTCTCACACAGACACACACACAACTCCTGCTTCCACTGCCCTTCCCGACTACCGTCTCTCTCTCTCACACACAAAACTCTCGCTTTCGCACCCCGACTCGTATTTCTCTCACAAACATTTATCGACTAGCTAGCCTCTAGATAGGTTTATACACCCGCACACTCGTGCTTCCACATTCGCATACATCTCTCTCTCCCGCTCCTTGTATCTATGTAGATTTTTCTTCCCTTCTTGAGACACGCCCTCTCGATCGTGCACACACACACTATCGCCTCATTTTAAGCTGATACCTATCGCACACACACTCCCTGTGTCTTTGTCACACATGCAATCCGTCCTCCTCCACTCGCACTCTCTCTCTCTCACACACAAGGGCTTTTTGCAACAACTAGCAAGATGCCCATGCATTGCACGGAACATCAAGATGCATCTGTATGAGTAGTTTATCTTGTGGGGGGGGGAGGATGAATGAGGGAAGGCCTTATTTGCAAATGTGGAGAGGGGTGTGGGTATCTTTTTGCAAAATTGCCATAGTTTCCTTCCTATCCGTCAGATATAGATCGGACGACCTATATTGCAGGATGGCAGGCACACGATCATCACCGACGATGCTTATTATAAGAGTAGGGATAAAAAATAGAGTTAGTGATGATGGTGGGTCTGCCATCCTGCAATGTAGGTCGTCTGATTTATATCTGACGGATAGGAAGGAAAATATGGCAATTTACTCGCACTCTTCACCACATTTGCAAATAAGGCCTTCCCTCGTTCATCCTTTTCTCCCACAAGATCTTGATGTTCTGTGCAACGCACAGGCATCTTGCTGGTAAGAGTAGAAATTAGACATATACCACTTCTCAAATCTTGAAACCAACAACATTCCTCCCTTGTCTCATCAAAACCGCCAAAGGAATATATTTTGAGTGAAACATAACATATTTTTAGTGATATACGTATTTCAAAGCTAGACTTTTTTTCTATCAAATCGGTGGATATGTATTAATCCAGTGGCGGAGACAGGCCTGGGGCAGCTAGGGCTATAGCCCCAGGCCCAGAAACAATTTCCTTTGTAATTTCTTCATGCAAAGCATAGACAATCATAGAAGTTTATCACTCAACATAGCACAGCCCCAGGCGTAGTCTGCATCTAGCTCCGACACTGTATTAATCTACTTTGATCGTGTGGCAATGCATTGGCACATTGCTAGTAGTTATTATAATTTTTTGGACACCAGACAAATGGTGGAGTACATATACGAAGAGAAGAGGCGCACGCACACAGTCGGCCTCTCGCTGTCTCGCACACATGAGTGTTACGTAAAGGCGACGTTAACAAATAAACCCTAAAACCCTAGGGGCACGATTGCTGCATTCGCGAGTACCGGGTACATGGTGGATCACCTTTGTAGGAATAGTCAGCTCGCGTGATAATTTGATCCATAGGAGTTGATGGTCGGGACCACAGGTGAACGACTTGGAGCATGGTGGCTCGCCAGTTGCCACAGATCGAGTAACCACGTTTAAAATATCGTTTTTAGCATGGTTAAGAGTTCCAATTGCCAATGGCGCGTTATAAGTAGTAAGTAGTTTTTAGAACAATTGGTATGGAGTGAAAATGGAATTCATAGTACTACGTACCTCCTTGGTGTATGGTTGTATGGTTTGTTTGTTTTTGCGATGGAGGTTGTATGGGTTTATGTTGCGAGATGTTGAACCTGGTAGTTCTAGGGCAAATACTATGGTTTAGATTTAGAAGCAGGTTTTCTTTAATGAAAATCGGAAGGGGAAACCCTTCTTCGATGAAAAAAAAACTACTACCTCCATTCTGGTTTACTAGTCCCCATCATACTTTGGGTCAAAGTTTGTCCACGAACTTTACTTGTAAACTGTGAATGGAAAATGAGATTTTGTTATACCCAAACAAAAAAGGACTGGAGGGAGTGATTGCTCTGACACGGACGCGACCTCTCATAGCGCAGGCATCGAACCGGCGCGCCGGCCAAGAGGGACGCACTCGCTGCAGGCCCGGCTGAGCACGCCTCCTCGCCGCGTGCAACCAGCTTAAGACTGCCCTGCCTGCCTTCATTGAATCCGCACGTGTGCCGGCAACACGTCCTTCCGCGAGCCGGCAGGCATTTTAGAACACAAAAATGACTAAAATATAATTAATTTATGCATGGTCTTGACTTGTTGTGCTCGCACTGGTAGCATGGTCTTGACTTGTTGTGCCACCTTATTGGTCGAACGGCTAATCTTTGACAATTGAAGATTGTTGATCAACTTCGAGATGCTCAACACTTTCTTCTTCAGGTCACGCATAGCAGACCTGTCAACGCTTTGATAGGCATCAATGAAATCCCACGACCAAATTTATACTAAAAATATCAATATCTACAATACTCCCAAAACACTTAGGCACGATGCATTAACTTCTACCTCGTTTCTTGTTTCTTGACATATCAACCAATAGGAGATGTGGGTGTGCATGCTTTTAATGACTTGAGACTACCAAACACGACATGAAGTGGTTAGTTAATTGCATGCAATGCTATTAATTAGCAAATAAACATTAAGATCTCTCGTTTTCCCTCCTCCTTGGTCATAGTGCACAATCTAAAATGACTTGCTCACCTAGACGGAGGGTGTACTGATTATAATGAGTATAAGAACTACATTTTATAATAGTGTAAAAATATTGATTTGACATTGTGAATGTTGACACATTGTGGAATAGTTTTTGAAGTCTGCAAAATTACTCAACTAGTGTTGTCGTTCTCCACAAAAAAATGTGTTTACCAATGCATGCATGAACACTAGTTACTCTAACCCCCTCTCTTCTTTAATTCTTTGCCACATCAGCATGTTTGCTATTCCCGTGTGCATGATACCAGCTAAGATACCACCATTATGGACAACCTTAATCATCGCATGCAATAATTTAGTGCACCTTGAAATATGAACATGTGTGGGGCGTGTTTGTTTTTAATGACTTGAGACTATACCTAGCCTGGCATGCAATATGGCTTATTATGCACCGTTCCCCATACCTGCAGGAAGCCCGTTCGTCTCCAAATCTTTTCCTCTCCATGTGTGGAAACAATATGCCTGCCAAACTCTCCTTCTCCCTCCGGCGGTCCCACCACTCCACCCCGTGTGAAAAAATCTGCCTGCATGACTCTCCTCCCCCACGCTCGTCCAATCCGTTGTGACCAGCAATATTTCCAACCCTTCGCTCCCCCGTAATTTACTCCAACAAATATGCCCACGTAGTTGTTACTTAATTACAGGTGCATTCGGTCACTGACATCTGGGCCCAACAGGGGTTTGGCCCACATGTCAGTGACGCAACTGGACCGGCAGTTAAGTCAGTGCAGCTCAGTCCATATCTTATGTAGGTGTGCCATTGCTCGCTATAAATACTGCACCTCCCACGACATCGCTATCTCCTCCCCCTCACGTTCACGTTCATCGCTATCTCCTCCCCCTCCCTCTCACGTCGACCACCATGGCATCGCCCCTCCCAAGCCCTAGGAGCCCCTCGCTGCACTGCACGAACGGTCACGCGTCGCCGTTTCATTCCTTGCCGCCACTAGTCGAGGAGGATGCGTCGGTGTTCCGCTCCTCGCCGCTACGCGACGCGTCGCCATTCCGTTCCTCACCGCCACTAGTCGAGGAGGACGCATCGGTGTTCCGCTCCTCGCCGCCACTAGTCGAGGAGGACGCGTCGGCGTTCCGCTCCTTGCCGCGACGCGTCGAGGTGGATGCGTCGGCGTACCCAATCTCGCCAGCACGCGCGCCGGAGGACGCGTCGGCTCCCCGCTACGAGGAGAATGCCGCGCCGCCCGCCGAGCCCCCCAGCCTTGAGGAGCTTTGGAAAGAAATGGATGTCGCCTTGTGGGAGGCTTTGCCTCCAGCAGAGCGCGCCAAAATAGAGGCGGAGAAGAAGGCCGAGGAAGAGAAGTGCATCGCGGAACAAGCTGCCTGGGAGGCCTATGTCGCGTCCGAGAGAGTCAGGCAATTGGCTCTTTGGCAGAAGGCTCGTGCGAGGGCCGTGAGGGTGGCGGAGGACGCCCGTCCCGACGCCCTGAGTGCAGTCGGGCCCAAGCGCCTCATCTACGCTTGGCGGTACATGGACCGGGTGCACGCTTCCAGCAAGGAGGAGTACCTGTTGGCGCCGGATCACCACACTGGTGAGATCGCGCTAGGAAGAGGCTGAGGAAGAGGCGTTGTGTCGGCGCGCTAGGAAACGGCCGCGCACCAGGGCACTCGTGGCGTGCCGCAAGCGCTCTTGCGAGCACCATGGCTTTTAGGAGGAGTATAATTTTTGTTTCGTAAGGCGATCTCATTAGTTTTGGGACGCCAATGATAAATCCCGAACGTTCAGGAATTTTTAGCGTCCTTAACTAAGTATGTAAAAGGGAAAGTTTGGAAACCTTGTGTATTCGTACGCATTTTGCAATTACGTGCATATAGCACAAACTTTACTATATACTATCGCACTACATGTCTCTCTCGATATATGCTTGCAGACTTTGCTACTCCCTCCGTCCAGGTCAATAAGTCATCTTCGGTTGTGCACCGTGACCAAGAAGGAGGGAAGACTTATACACCTAGACGGAGGGAGTACTACTATTTCTTATGTACGTGCACATGCACGTTTTAACATTACGATGCGGTTTTTGTAAAAGTAGAAAAACAACACTAGTCAAGCTTGTGAAACGATTCAATGCAAAACAAATGCAAAAATGCTCGTTTGATTGTTTACTTTTAGCTTCCTTCTCTGTGGTTATTTCTCTGTCTTACTTTGTACGGAGTATCTCACTGGTTGGAAAGGCATGCAAATTCCCAAAGCGCTTCCTACACCCTGTATCTCACTGGTTGCCGGCATTGACGTTGTCGCCCATGTCGAGGATGAGGTTGCCGAGGTAGGGGAAGAAGTCGTCGTTCGCGAAGTCGTCGCTGCCAGCAGTCGTGCGAGTGCACTCCCCAAAAACCTGATCGCCCCTCTCCCGTACAGGATCACGAGAGGTGGGGATTCCGGAGGCCTACTGTCCCTTCTCCCGGTGCACACCGAAAAGAGGGACGGAGAAGACTTGCTTGGCGGCGCAATGATCTGGAACGGTGGTGAGAAACTATATAGTGCGGGCCGGGTAGGTCGTGGGAGTATAGCTCTATCCTCGGCTCGGCTCAATCCCGCAACCCGCGGCGCGTCGTGACGAGGCGTGGCGTGGCGAGGCGAGCGAGGAGGAGGAGTGCACATGTAGGTCTCCTCTTCTCATGCTCATACAAGTGGTAGAAGAGCTCACCTTATAAAGGCCTACTAGAAAAATTCCAACATCGACCAGGCCATCCATGAAACGGGAGTGGCTATAGGGGACGTTGCACCAGTTCAATATATGAGCAAGTTACTACGAGATTTAATCCGAATAAGCACAAAATAAATCATGACGGCTATAACAGAGATGAAACTAATCATGTGGACTAGCATAGTAGTAGGATACATAGTAGAAACATGAATTCTACCACGATTTCGAACAGGAAGGACAGAAACACATACGGTGCAACGGGAGCAGCACCGTTGGCGTTGAGGTTGTCGCCCATGTCCAAACACCACGTAGACACGGTCTTTGAGCACGGTTCGTAGTCATTCCACGCTCGGGCATTGAAGTTTGTAACTATTTTAGATTAGAATATACTACTCCTCCGGTGCTAGTAGTAGAGCAGAGTCCTACTCTACTACTCTACTCAAGCAAGTTAGGGCATATCATTGTAGGGAGTACCAGTACTATGATCACTCAAGCAAGTTGTCTGGCATTGACATGACCCTACGCTGCTGGTATGTGTCTCTTAAGTCAAGCGGCGTGTTGTAGTCATCATCACCTGTCCACTTCCCATAGCACATATTCGCTTCTCCATCTTTGTCTGCACATAATCTCATCCAATCTTCCATCCCCGCTAAGGCGCCTCCCCCCCTCGTCCGAAACCCAAGCACTAACAATGGCAGAACCAAGCAGCGTCCGCTGAAGAGTGGCTGGAATTCGCTCCCCACAGAGGTAATCAAGCTCATTGTTTCGCGTGTGGACAATCTCAGTACCATGCTGCTCGCCGCTTGCTCGTCGGGGCTGTACTGTTTACTCAGAGCCCTCAGGCCGGAGCTTTTTAAGCCAGCTCCTTGCTTGCTGATGCCGCCTGATCTTCAGAAACAGCGTGTCATGCAGCATAACGGTCATAGGGTGGCGAGCATCAACCCCCTTGACTGCGATCCGATCCCCGTCAGCCTCAACTACATTAACGGTATGTACTGGGTTGGCATGAACACGTCTTGGATGGTGCTTGTTGACGGTCGCGGTAGCTGGATGCTCGTGGAGGTCTACACCCGACAATTGATCCCCCTTCCTTCGATTAACACTGCACTGCTTTGTCACCGCGGCCCAGAATACTCGGAGTCTTACAGTAGCCAACATGATACCAAGTTTGATTTGCTCAAGGTTGTAATCTGCCAAGTGCCCACAAGATCTGTGAATTATAAAGACTTCAGGCTAATTGCATTATTCAACCGTGGTCTCGCCTATCTGACAGGTCACTGCGGTAAGTGGATAAATCTGCACGTCCATCGCAGGATCATACATCCTCAATGGTTCTATTATGCCATTGAACACAAGGGCTTCATTTACGCTGTTGACTCCTTCTATGGCTGGACGTATTGCTGGCCTATTCCAGTCATCGCTACAAACGGTTGTTACAGCAGTATGTTACTTTCCTATGATATCATGGTGGCTTGCTTACATTACTGTCAACATTTGCTGAAAAAATATTCATGCTCATAACATGTTGTTCTTAAGATTGACTAAACCAAGAGCCCTTTTTTATTTGACTCCAACTTGATATGATGTTGTAGGCCGCCTGGTGTCCCTACCCTTCCTAATCCCAGAACCTTTCAAAGAAAAGCGGCATGGCAGTTGCAGGTGGTTCCTGGCTCGATCAGACGATGGCGAAAGATTGATGATCGTTCGCACGTACCAGACGTGTTGTTTCACGGAATACAATCACAGTCACTGCAAGGTCTTTGAGCAGGATCCCGGCTTCTCTGGGCCTTCAGGAATTTTTGACTGGAGGTTGTAAGTAGCCTTGGTACACGCTCTCTGTTTGTCGGACTGAATTATCCCATTAACCAGGAGATAACCGACGGCAAGGATCATGATGGCAGTGCGATTTCGTTCATCAGGAAAAACTATGTGTACATAGCGTACCATGCGTCTCTGCATGCACCATAACTTGATATGTGCCGCCACGCACCGCAGCCCAAAGTAGGAGAGAGGGTCGCAAGTATCAGACTTTGACCTGCTTGCTGGAGTTTCCCCCGTCAGGCACCCATCTGGTTCAAGCCGTCAGCCAATCTCCACAGCTTAATAAATAGTAACGTCTAACTGAGCCAGTTAGTTAGATGCGTACACTTGGTGTAGTAGGATCTTTATTTAGTTTGATGCATACACTTGTTCTTTTTTGGTAGCCCTTTTGTAATGATGGCTGATGTTTGGTTTGGAAGAGAGGGTTGTGTCTTCACTCTTCTGGCCTGCTTACTGCTTCTATTGCACCCCAGCCCTGGTTGCTGCTGCTACTGTTTTCAATGTACAATCAGTAGTATATTTCGTCTGTTGGTTGAATAAATGTGTTGTTGGAACGACAAACACAATGTTTTGGAAATCGTTGCACGATTCGATCCTTTAGTGCCCGTACTGTACGTAGCGCATACTACTTATCGTACGGAACACATTTTTTTTGAAACTCGGAACACATTTTCCACTTGTTGATAACATGCAACCCACTAATGAAGGCGCAATAGAGAAGCCCATAATTAATTGGAAGGGAGGCTCTCACATGAATCCGGCCCAGGTACATGCTCATGGTCCCCTAAACATAAATAAGCAAATAAATAAATAAATAAAGCTAAATCCTCATGCACCAGTTCTTTGGGAAAATAGGTAGCCCAGTATTTCTTTTTGAAGAATACCCAAGCTAGGCCTATTTGTTTTCTCCGAATTACTGGGCTGCAAATCTTTCAAGACGAGGAGGGATGCATTCCGGCCTGGCTTAAGAGTATGGTCAATGTCTGTTAAAAGTAATATCAAAAGGGGTTGAAAATTCCAAAAAAATTATAGCAAATGGGATATAAGTTTCTTTTTTTGTTTTGTTCTTCACTGATATCTTATACGTATTTCATTGGATTTAACATGACATAGTACTAATTTATTTTTAAATTTGTTTTAGTATGCTATTAATTTTTGGATTAAGAATATTTCGTTCCCCAGCAAAAAATTGCGAATTTTCAAAATTTCCCACATATTTAGTTAATTTTTTGACCCTGGTACTGACCAGAAAATGGCCAGCAATTCTAAAAATGGAAATCGGGCTGCAATAAATTCCATATGAATTAGAAAATGAGTAAAAGTTATAAAAATAATAGCAAATGGGCTGTACACAGCACAGATTTCGAGGCTGACTTGTTTACGCAAGGCTTTGTCAGTGAACACACGATTCTAGTAGCAGTTAGTGTAGGATGTCCATCCAACGGCCGATGTGCTTCTTCAATCTCTGATCTTCTTGCTCTAGCCGCCTAAACTAGCGCCGGCGGGACTGCCTGCTCCCTCCTCTTGTGGCCCGCTGTGATGCCGCGCAGGCTTCCCCGGCCCACCCTACTCCCTCCGCTGGCCTGGCCGCACGCAATCAACTGCCTCCTTATTACGCGAAAAAAATGATTCCTCCCACTGACATCTGGGGCGCACCGGTTGGGAGGCTAACCTGTGGGCCTACTAAGTTGACGTGTACGCAGGGCTTGTCAACTTAGTCAACAAACGATTCTAGCAGCAGTAACCGTTGGATTTGAATCGAGCGGTCCTGCTGCTTCTTCCATCGCTGCTCTTCTTGCACCAGCCGCCCAAACCAGCACTGGGGAGACCACCTGCTCCTGCCTCCAGTGGCCGGCTGTGCTGCCGATGAGGCCTCATCACCCCTACTACTCCCACCGCTAGCCAGGCCCTGCGGCGACGGCAGCCTCACACCGCAGCCGAACCAGTGAACCCTCGTACTCCTCTCCGCGTGGGCATCCACTGTTGCGTCTTCCCCGGCTCCGCGTCGTCCCCTTCGTAGGCCTCGCCGTCTTCCACCACCTTGGTGCTCTCGGCGCGGCGTGGTCAACGTGGTCAATGACATTCCATCGGAAGAGTACTGTACGTGGAGAGGCTGACAGCTGGGTCCACGGCCACAGCCCAGTTTTTTTGTGATTTGCCAAGTAAGTCACTTTGCCAGGCCTGTTGGGCTGCAAATCTTTCAAGATGAGGAGAGCTTTCATTCGGCTGGCCGAGAAAATGGCCCATCAGTAATGAGAAATGGGTTGTACATTTTTAAAACACATCAAACCGGCAATTAGTTTCAAATATCTTTTTTTCATTTCGAGATTTGAAATTACATTAATTTTTATGCGGGGAGAATTTGTTGGATTTTATATTGATACACATTTATTTTTAAAATCAGTTTGAATGTGAGTCGAAATTTTGGGATTAAAAACAGTTCAGACCGCACCGAAATATGCAAAATTTCGTATAATTTTTTAACCATGGCCACAATATGGGTTGTAATGCTAACAAAAAGAATATGGACTCCAAAAAAACCTTAATAATTAGCAAATGGGCTGTAAATTATTAGAAATAATGGCAGATGGGATGTATGCTGTTTTCCACAGATTTGAGGCTTTCCTAAAAAAAGGTTGACGCACAAGCAGTGACCGTTGGATGGCCATCCAACGGCCATGATGCTTCTTCAATCTCTGCTTTTCCTGCTCCAGTCGCTCAAACAGGCGCTGGCGGGACTGCCTGCTCCCTCCTCCCCGCGGCTGGCTCTGCTGCCGCGCAGGCCTCACCGCCCCATCGTACTCCCATTGTTGGCCTAGCCATCCCTCTACTCACCCACACCTGCTGTTATTCTCCGGCGACGGCGGATGAACCAGTAAACCCTCATACAGTCGTACTCCCCTCAGCGTGGGAAACAATTGTCGAGTCTTCCCTGCCTCCGTGTCGTTCCCTTCCTAGGCCTCGCCGTCGTCCACCACCCTGGTGCTCTCGGCGTGGCCTGGTCAACGTGGTCAATGACTGACATGCATCTGAAGTGGACTTTACGTGGAGAGGCCGACAGCTGGGTCCACGGCCGCACGCAAGGAAATGCCTCCTTATTACGCGCAAAATAATGATTCCTCCACCTGACATCAGGGACCCACCGAAAGGCCTCTGTATTTTGCAAAAAAAAAACGTTACCACCGCTGACAGCTCGGACCCACCAGCTATATCTTCGCACGCAAGGAAGTGCCTCCTTATTACGCACAAAAAAAATGAATACTCCCCCTGTTAGCTGGGACCCAGTATAGTAGCAGGCTGACTTGTGGGCCTACTAAGTTGACGGGGACGGAGGGCTTTGTCAACTTAGTCAATATGCACGATTCTAGCTCCAGTGACCGTATGATGTCCATCCAACGGCCGTAGTGCTTCTTCAACCTCTGGTCTTCTTGCTCCAGCCGCCCAAACCAGCGTCGGTCGTGCCTCGTGCTCCTGCCTCCCGTGGCCGGCTGCGATGCGGCGGAGGCCTCACTGCCCCCTACTACTCCCATCACTGGCCAGGCCATCCCTCTACTCACCCACACCCCCTGTTATTCTGCGGCGACGGCAGCCTCACACCGCAGCGAACCAGCGAACCCTCGTACTCCTCTACGCGTGGGCATCCACTGCCGCATCGTCCCCTTCCTAGGCCTCGCCGTCGTCAACCGCCCTGGTGCTCTCGGCGTGGCGTGGTCAACGTGGTCAAGGAACGGCTTCCATCGGACATGGATTGTACGTGGAGAGGCTGATAGCTGGGTCCCTATTACGTGCAAAATAATTATTCCTCCACCTGACAGCGGGACCAACCAGACGGGCCACCGTATTTTGCGAAAAAAACATTTCCCCCTGACTGCTGGGACCCACCAGCTACATCTTCGCAGGCAAGGAAGTGCCTGACAGTCGGGACCCACCTGGTCGAAGCGTACGTAGCGTTGTCATTCTGGTCGCAAACGTGTACGTACATACTGGTCGATGTAGAGGCGTGCGCATGTCGTACTAGAGGCGTGCACGTAGCATGTACACGTACGTACAATGGCCAGGGTGCAAGAAAGAAAATACGGCCACGTATGTGTACATACGGGCGGGGTCTCGAACACCTACTCGCGCATACGTACGGCCAGGGCTCGTGTACATGGCTAGGTCGGAACGGAGAAACAGTGTCGTCGTCGTGTTCATGGGGAGGCAACGGAATGCGTCGTGTTCATGGGGAGGCAACGGAATGCGTCATGTTCATGGGGAGGCAATGGAACGCGTGGGAGCCAACCGGCTGGGTCGGAACGGAATGTGTGGTCGTGTTCATCGGGAGGGCTTGGACGGAACATGTGATGGAAACGAGGCCTGGCGTACTGCACAACGGAGGAAACTGACCTCCTACGTTCGGAACGGGGTCCTGTTGATCGGGAGGGGTCTGGCGTACCGCAAAATGGAGGAAACGAACCTCTTACGGTCGAAACAGGGGTCCTATTTATCAAGAGGGGTGTGGCGTACAGCAAAACGGACGAAACGGACTTGTGTTGGAGCGCTACGGTCGAAACAGGGGTCCTGTTCATCGGGAGGGGTGTGGCGTACCGCAAAACGGGACTCCACGGGATACTGTTCATCTCCACCGTCGACCCCCTCCAGCCTCCACGAGCTACTGTTCATCCACCGTCGACCTCCTCCAGCCTCCACTTGCGACTGTTCATCCACGGGCTCCTGTTCATCTATCCTCCACCGCACGCTACTCCACCGGCTACTGTTCAACCAGCCCTCTCCATTGCCTCCCCATGAACATGACGCATTCCGTTGCCTCCCCATGAACATATGATACCGGTTTTGTCACAATTATCGTCATAGAAGTGTCATATGTATGACAGAAAAAAATTACGTTTGGCCCAAAATGTCACGGATGTGTCTTTTTTTTTGTAGTGTTAGAATCACACTCCAAGGACTCGTACTTCTTGACGGCATCCTAGAGCTCTTGCTGGACCTCCCTGACCCGGGTGAGGGAGTCCTGGATTAGGGGGTCCTCGGACAGTCGGACTATATACTTTAGCCGGACTGTTGGACTATGAAGATACAAGATTGAAGACTTCGTCTCGTGTCCGGATGGGACTCTCCTTTGCATGGAAGGCAAGCTTGGCGATTCGGATATGTAGATCTCCTCCCTTGTAACCGACTCTGTGTAACCCTAGCCCCTCCGATGTCTATATAAACCGGAGGGTTTTAGTCCGTAGGACAACAACAATCATACCATACGCTAGCTTCTAGGGTTTAGCCTCTCTGATCTCAGGGTAGATCAACTCTTGTAATACTCATATCATCAAGATCAATCAAGCAGGAAGTAGGGTATTACCTCCATCAAGAGGGCCCGAACCTGGGTAAACATTGTGTCCCCCGCCTCCTGTTACCATCCGCCTTAGACGCACAATTCGGGACCCCCAACCGAGATCCACCGGTTTTGACACCGACATTGGTGCTTTCATTGAGAGTTCCACTGTGCCGTCACAATCAAGGCTTGATGGCTACTTCGATCATCGGCAACGATGCAATCCAGGGTGAGGTTTTCCTCCCCAGACAGATCTTCGTATTCGGCGGCTTTGTACTGCGGGCCAACTCGCTTGGCCATCTGGAGCAGATCGAGAGCTATACCCCTGGCCATCAGGTCAGGTTTGGAAGCTTGAACTATACCGCCGACATCCGCGGAGACTGATCTTCGACGGATTCGAACCCATATCACGTGCGCCGCACAGTCACGATAGGCACAATTTAGCTTTGACGATGGACAGTGTTCAGGAGATCGCACCTGTAACTACTCCGGCCCTCAATCCGGAACAGATCGCGCCGTCCGAGGACGGGTGGATGGGCCCCGCCACGGAGGCCGCACACTCAGCGACGATAGAGCCGAATGCAGACTTCACCTCCTATGAGACATGTGTTGCCGAACACTCGGATTCGTCCCTAGCCACAGACTCCGAGCCGCTCACATCCGTGCCCATCCAATCAGATTGGGCACCGATCATGGAGTTCAGCTCCACGGATATCTTTCAGCACTCGCCCCTAGGTGACGTGCTAAACTCATTACGGTCTCTCTCCTTGTCAGGAGACCCTTGGCTGAACTATGTCCGGCTCGAGTGGGAAGCGGACGGCGAAGAAATTCGTTCCCCACCCACCACCCACTTAGTAGCCACTGTCGACGACTTAACCGACATGCTCGATTTCGGCTCCGATGACATCGACGGTATGGATGACGATGCGGGAGACGAATAGGAACCACCGCCCACAGGGCGCTGGACTGCCACCTCATCATATGATATATACATGGTGGACACCCCCAAAGAAAGGGATGGCAATAAGGCAACGGAGGATAATCCCCCCGAGAAGCAATCCAAGAACCGGCATCATCAGCGCCGCTCTAAGCCCCGCCATAGCAAAAACAGTGATACCAGCACAGGAGACAATAACGCTGCAAATAGTGCCGAGGAAGAAGACAATCCAGCCAGGCTTTGAGCAGGAGGATGGGCAAGCCAGCCCTAAGGAACATGGAGAAGACGGAGAATCAGATGATGACAATTACATGCCTCTCTCCGAAGATGAGGTGAGCCTCGGCGACAAAGAATTTATCGTGTCTGAGGATCCCATCGAACAGGAGCGCTTCAAGCGCCGGCTTATTGCCACAGCAAAAAGCCTGAAGAAAAAGCAACAACAGCTTCAAGCTGAGAAAGATCTGCTAGTGGATAGATGGACTGAGGTCCTGGCAGCCGAGGAATATGAACTCGAGTGCCCAATCAAAAGTTTCCCCAAGCGCAGGTTGCTACCCCAACTTGAAGAGGAAGCATTAAAGCCCGCGCTCCCAACGTATGATGCGGCAGACCGACCACCTCGTGGCCGAGACAAAGTGACATATCAGCCCGAAATCCAGCCCGCACCCCGTCGCCAGTCAAACAAAAACAGCAAGACCCGGGGCAACACGCAGGACATGCGAGACGTATTGGAAAACAAAAGCAAGACACAAAAGATTGATCTTCGGATCACGAGGGCGCGCCCCAACACATGACGACGACCGTCATGCCGGATATACCAAAAGCAAATCCGAACGGGCCGAACACAGCAGACAAGACTCGTATGAACTACGTCGTGACATAGCTCGGCACAGAGGTGCCGCACACCCCCTATGCTTCACTGATGAAGTAATGGATCATGAATTACCAGAAGGGTTTAAACCCGTGAACATTGAATCATATGATGGCACTACTGACCTCGCGGTATGTATAAAGGATTTCTTCCTCCACATTCACATGGCCCGCGGGGATGATCTACACGCCATCAAGTACCTCCTGTTAAAACTCAAAGGACCAGCTCGACATTGGCTAAATAGCTTGCCAGCAAACTCCATCGGAAGTTGGGAGAACCTGGAAAATGTATTCCTGGACAACTTCCAGGGCACTTATGTGCGACCACTGGATGCTGATGATTTAAGTCACATAACACAACAGCCCGGAGAGTCAGCCAGGAAATTTTGGACTCGGTTCCTAACCAAAAAGAACAAAATTGTGGACTGTCCGGATGCCGAAGCCCTAGCGTCCTTTAAACATAACATCCGTGACGAGTGGCTCGCCCGACATCTCGGCCAAGAGAAGCCAAAGTCCAAGGCAGCCCTCACAACACTCATGACCCGCTTTTGCGCGGGCGAGGATAGTTGGTTGGCCCGTAGCAACAACGCAGCAAGCAACCCTGGCACATCGGAGGCCAGAGACAGCAACGGCAAGCCACGTCGCAACAGATACAAGCGCCGCAGCAATGGTGATAACAACGAAGACACGGCAGTCAATGCCGGATTCAGTGGCTCTAAATCCGGTCAACGGAAAAAGCCGTTCAAAAGAAACAATTTGGGCCCGTCCAGTTTGTGCCGCATACTCGACCGCTCGTGTCAAATTCACGGCACCCCCGATAAGCCAGCCAACCACACCAACAGAGAATGCTGGGTGTTCAAACAGGACGGCAAGTTGAATGCCGAAAGCAAGGAAAAGGGGCTGCATAGAGACTACGAGGAGGAACCCCGGCCGCCGAACATAGGAGGACAGAAGAAATTTCCTCCCCAAGTGAAAACGATGAACATGATATACGCAACCATATCCCCAAGGAGGAACGGAAGCGTGCACTCAGGGACGTCTACGAGATGGAGCCAGTCGCCCCAAAGTTCAACCCATGGTCTTCTTGTCCGATCACCTTTGATCGCAGGGACCACCCCACTAGTATCCGTCATGGTGGTTTTTCCACATTGGTCCTTGATCCTATCATTGTCGGATTCCACCTCACTTGAGTCCTTATGGACGGTGGCAGCAGCATGAACCTGCTTTATCAGGATACGGTGTGCAAAATGGGTATAGACCCTTTGAGGATCAAACCCACAAAAACCACCTTCAAAGGTGTCATACCAGGTGTAGAGGCCAGTTGCATGGGCTTAATCACACTGGAAGTGGTCTTCGGATCTCCGGATAACTTCCGAAGCGAAGAGTTAATCTTCGATATCGTCCCCTTCCGCAGTGGCTATCACGCACTACTCGGACGAACCACATTCGCTAGATTCAATGCGGTACCGCATTATGCATACCTCAAGCTCAAAATGCCAGGACCTCGCGGGGTTATAACAGTTAATGGAAACACAGAACGCTCGCTCCGCACGGAGGAGCACACTGCGGCCCTTGCAGCAGAAGTGCAAAGGAGCCATTTGAGGCAAACCACCAATTCGGCAACAAGGTCCACATACACATTCAAGTGAGTCCGGAATATCCTGCAATAGGATCACCAGGCGCGTTCAGAGCTCGCCTAGCAATTCGGCCTCTGTCCTAGTCCCAGTCAAGCGACGAAATTTGCGTCGCGCGTACATAACTACGCACTAAAGATACTATGGGCATAGGCGGAGGCACGGCTATGGCACGTCCCACAATGCGGTTCAACCGCCTCAGGACCAGTATATCTTTATCATTTTCTTCCTTTCAGGACCCTATTCTCGGGAGGCCCTCTCCGATAGCTAGATCATCGGACCCATCACGGGAGGGAAGCACTAAGGGAGCAAGAAGATTTTACGTACAAGGGAATCCCCAGGTGGTCTCTCATAACGATCGTTATACCTGTTTTACATACCCGCACGCAGCTCGCCCTTGGATCGGACATGTCAGAGAGTCCTATTTTTGCTTATTGGACTACTTATACACATACGCATTGACGTATCCTCTAAATAACAATGCACAACATCAGCTTATTATTGCATTTCTTCATCTTCCTTTTTTTCTCTTTCCTTGTTTGTTTATTCATGACAAATTGCTCCCGTACATTCTGGTACATTCTGTACACCAGGGGCTTCATTGTACCCCATAACACGGCAAGAAAAGTCCGAACACTTTCAACAGTGCGGCACCCCGAACTTATAGCATTATATGCATCAGCTCTGAATCATGTCTTGGGTCAATAGTTGGGTTTGCCCGGTTCCCATGTTTTGGTGCCTTACGTTCCTCTATATCAGCTAAGGTAGCACTAGGAGAACTACTGCGATTGTGTCCCGATTCTTCCGGACGAGCACCTCAGTAGAGAAAGCCGAAAACTGACTGTCATGATGCGGCGAGAGTTGGTCGCTATTCGGGAGGTCCCAAATCCCTAAAGATTTTTCCGCTTCAGGCGAGGAGTCGGCCTTGTCCGATTTAGGCGTTCATAGCGCCCCAAGTTCGGCCTTCCGAATACTAGGGGCTTCGCCAAAATTTAAAATTGTAGACTTCTATGGCTAAGTGAGAGTGATAAAGCTTTATAGTCCGATTGCCTGGTTCGCTGTGCTGAACACCTCCTTCGAAGGACCCAAAACTGGGATAAAGAGTGATCAGATTTACACCTCCTTCGAAGAACACCTCCTTCGAAGTACTAGCTACATGGGGTGCTACCTCTTTTAGCACTACGTTGGTTTTCCCCGAAGAGGAAGGGATGATGCAGCAAAGTAGCATAAGTATTTCCCTCAGTTTTTGAGAACCAAGGTATCAATCTAGTAGGAGGCTACGCGCGAGTCCCTCGCACCTGCACAAAACAAATAAATCCTCGCAACCAACGCAAATAGGGGTTGTCAATCCCTATAGGGCCACTTACGAGAGTGAGATCTGATAGATATGATAAGATAATATTTTTGGTATTTTTATGATAAAGATGCAAAGTAAAATAAAGGCAAAGTAAATAACAAAGTAAATAACTAAGTAGTAGGAGATTGATATGATAAAGATAGACCCGGGGGGCATAGGTTTCACTAGTGGCTTCTCTCGAGAGCATAAGTATTCTACGGTGGGTGAACAAATTACTGTTGAGAAATTGACAGAATTGAGCATAGTTATGAGAATATCTAGGTACGATCATGTATATAGGCATCACGTCCGAGACAAGTAGACCGACTCCTGCCTGCATCCACTACTATTACTCCACTCATCGACCGCTATCCAGCATGCATCTAGAGTATTAAGTTAAAAACAGAGTAACGCCTTAAGCAAGATGACATGATGTAGAGGGATAGACTCATGCAATATGAAGAAAACCCATCTTGTTATCCTCGATGGCAACAATACAATACGTGCCTTGCTGCCCTTACTGTCACCGGGAAAGGACACCGCAAGATTGAACCCAAAGCTAAGCACTTCTCCCATTGCAAGAAAGATCAATCTAGTAGGCCAAACCAAACTGATAATTCGAAGAGACTTGCAAAGATAACCAATCATACATAAAAGAATTCAGAGAAGATTCAAATATTATTCATAGATAGACTTGATCATAAACCCACAATTCATCAGTCTCTACAAACACACCGCAAAAAGAAGATTACATCAAATAGATCTCCACGAGAGAGGGGGAGAACATTGTATTGAGATCCAAAAAGAGAGAAGAAGCCATCTAGCTGCTAACTATGGACCCGTAGGTCTGAAGTAAACTACTCACACTTCATCGGAAGGGCTATGGTGTTGATGTAGAAGCCCTCCGTGATCGATGCCCCCTCCGACGGAGCTCCGGAACATGCCCCAAGATGGGATCTCGTCGATATAGAAAGTTACGGCGATGGAATTAGGGTTTTGGCTCCGTCTCTGATCGTTTGGGGGTATGTGCGTATATATAGGAGGAAGAAGTACGTCGGTGGAGCAACAGGGGGCCCACGAGGGTGGAGGGCGCGCCTGGGGGGTAGGCACGCCCCCCTACCTCGTGGTCTCCTATTACGTGGCTTGATGTAGGGTCCAAGTCTCCTGAGTTGTATTCGATGAGAAAATCACGTTCTCGAAGGTTTCATTCCGTTTGGACTCCGTTTGATATTCCTTTTGTTCGAAACCCTAAAACAGGCAAAAAACAGCAATTCTGGGCTGGGCCTCCGGTTAATAGGTTAGTTCCAAAAATAATATAAAAGTGGATAATAAAGCCCAATAATGTCCAAAACAGTAGATAATATAGCATGGAGCAATCAAAAATTATAGATACGTTGGAGACGTATCAAGCATCCCCAAGCTTAATTCCTGCTCGTCCTCGAGTAGGTAATTGATAAAAACAGAATTATTGATGCGGAGTGCTAGGCATAATTTTAATGTATTTCTTCTTAATTGTGGTATGAATATTCAGATCCAAAAGATTCAAGACAAAAGTTCATATTGACATAAAAATGATAATACTTCAAGCATACTAACAAAGCAATTATGTCTTCTCAAAATAACATGGCTAAAGAAATTTATCCCTACAAAATCATATAGTCTGGCTATGCTTTATCTTCACCACACAAAATATTTAAATCATGCACAACCCCGATGACAAGCCAAGGAATTGTTTCATACTTTGGACATTCTCAAAACTTTTTCAATTTTCACGCAATACATGAGCGTGAGCCATGGATATAGCACTCTAGGTGGAATAGAGTGGTGGTTGTGGAGAAGACAAAAAGGGAGAAGATAGTCTCACATCAACTAGGCGTATCAACGGGCTATGGAGATGCCCATTAATAGATATCAATGTGAGTGAGTAGGGATTGCCATGCAACGGATGCACTAGAGCTATAAGTATATGAAAGCTCAAAAAGAAACTAAGTGGGTGTGCATCCAACTTGCTTGCTCATGAAGACCTAGGGCAATTTGAGGAAGCCCATCATTGGAATATACAAGCCAAGTTCTATAATGAAAAATTCCCACTAGTATATGAAAGTGATAACAAGAGAGACTCTCTACTATGAAGATCATGGTGCTACTTTGAAGCACAAGTGTGGTAAAAGGATAGTAACATTGTCCCTTCTCTCTTTTTCTCTCATTTTTTTATTTTTTCATTTGGGCCTTTTCTATTTTTTATGGCCACTTTTCTTTCTCCTTTTTTTATTTGGGCTTCTTTGGCCTCTTTTATTTATTTTTCGTCCGGAGTCTCATCCCGACTTGTGGGGAAATCATAGTCTCCATTATCCTTTCCTCACTGGGACAATGCTCTAATAATGATGATCATCACACTTTTATTTTTCTTACAACTGAACAATTACAACTCGATACTTAGAACAAAATATGACTCTATATGAATGCCTCCGGCGGTGTACCGAGATATGCAATGATGCATGAGTGACATGTATGAAAGAATTATGAACGGTGGCTTTGCCACAAATACTATGTCAACTAGATGATCATGCTAATCAATATGAGAATGATGGAGTGTTTCATAATAAACTGAATGGTGGAAAGTTGCATGGCAATATATCTCGGAATGGCTATGGAAATGCCATAATAGGTAGGTATGGTGGCTGTTTTGAGGAAGGTATATGGTGGGTGTATGATACCGGCGAAAGGTGTGCGGTATTAGAGAGGCTAGCAAAGGTGGAAGGGTGAGAGTGCGTATAATCCGTGGACTCAACATTAGTCATAAAGAACTCATATACTTATTGCAAAAATCTACATGTTATCAAAGCAAAGTATTACGCGCATGCTCCTAGGGGATAGATTGGTAGGAAAAGACCATCGCTCGTCCCCGACCGCCACTCATAAGGAAGACAATCAATAAATAAATCATGCTCCGACTTCATCACATAACGGTTCACCATACGTGCATGCTACGGGAATCACAAGCTTAAACACAAGTATTTCTCAAATTCACAACTACTCAACTAGCATGACTTTAATATCACCATCTCTATATCTCAAAACAATTATCAAGTATCAAACTTATCATAGTATTCAACACACTCATAAGAAAGTTTTATTTTTGATCTTGCATACCAAGCATATTAGGATTTTAGGAAAATTACCATGATATTTAAGACTCTCAAAATAATCTAAGTGAAGCATGAGAGAACAATAGTTTCTATAAAACAAATCCACCACCGTGCTCTAAAAGATATAAGTGAAGTACTAGAGCAAAATTATATAACTCAAAAGATATAAGCGAAGCACATAGAGTATTCTAACAAATTCCAAATCATATATGGCTCTCTAAAAAGGTTTGTACAGCAAGGATGATTGTGTTAAACTAACAAGCAAAGACTCAAATCATACAAGACGCTTCAAGCAAAACACATATCATGTGGTAAATAAAAATATAGCTCCAAGTAAAGTTACCGATAGAAGTAGACGAAAGAGGGGATGCCTTCCGGGGCATCCCCAAGCATTGGCTTTTAGGTGTCCTTAGATTATCTTGGGGGTGCCATGGGCATCCCCAATCTTATGCTCTTGCCACTCCTTGTTCCATAATCCATCAAATCTTTACCCAAAACTTGAAAACTTCACAACACAAAACTTAAAGTAGAAAATCTCGTGAGCTCCGTTAGTGAAAAAAAACAAAAGACCACTTCAAGGTACTGTAATTAACTCATTATTTATTTATATGGGTGTTATACTAACTGTATTCCAACTTCTCTATGGTTTATAAACTACTTTACTGGCCATAGATTCATCAAAATAAGCAAACAACAGACGAAAAACAGAATCTGTCAAAAACAGAACAGTCTTTAGTAATATGTAGCTAGCGCAAGATCTGCAACCCCAAAAATTCTAAAATAAATTGCTGTACGTGAGGAAGTTATCTATTAATCATATTCAAAAATAATTAACTAAATATCACTCTCCAAATAAAAATTACAGCAGTTCTCATGAGCGCTAAAGTTTCTGTTTTTTACAGCAAGTTCAACAAGACTTTCCCCAAGTCTTCCCAGCGGTTCTACTTGGCACAAACACTAATTAAACACAAAAAACACAACCAAAACAGAGGCTAGACAATTTATTTACAGGAGCAAAGAGCAAGGAATAAAAATAAAATTGGGTTGCCTCCCAACAAGCGCTATCGTTTAACGCCCCTAGCTAGGCATAACAAGCAAGAATAGATCTAGGTATTGCCATCTTTGGTAGGAAATCCATAAGTGGCTCTCATAATAGATTCATAAGGTAATTTAAATTTCTTTCTAGGAAAGTGTTCCATGCCTTTCCTTAATGGAAATTGGAATCTAATATTTCCTTCCTTCATATCAATAATTGCACCAATCGTTCTAAGGAAAGGTCTACCAAGAATAATAGGACATGAAGGATTGCAATCTATGTCAAGAACGATAAAATCTATGGCCACATAATTAATATTTGCAACAATAAGAACATCATTAATTCTTCCCATAGGTTTCTTAATAGTGGAATCCACAAGGTGCAAGTTTAGAGAGCAATCATCAAAATCACGGAAACCTAACAAATCACACAAAGTCTTTGGAATCGTGGAAACACTAGCACCCAAATCACATAAAGCATAGAATTCATGATCTTTAATTTTAATTTTAATAGTTGGTTCCAACTCATCATAAAGTTTTCTAGGGATAGAAACTTCCAATTCAAGTTTTTCTTCATAAGATTGCATCAAGGCATCAACGATATGTTTAGTAAACGCTTTATTTTGACTATAAGCGTGAGGAGAATTTAGCACGGATTACAACAAGGAAATACAATCAATCAAAGAGCAATTTTCATTGTTAAATTCCTTGAAATCCATAATAGTGGGTTTAGCAACATCTAGGGTTTTAATTTCTTCAATCCCACTTTTATCAAATTTAGCATCAAGATCAAAAGATTCAGAATTCTTGGAACGCCTACTAGGTAAAGGTGGATCATATTCTGTCCCATCATTATCAAGATTCATATTTCAAAACAAATATTTAATAGGGGACACATCAATAACTTTCAGATCTTCATCATTATTTTCATAGGAACTAGAAGAACATGCTCTTATAAAGGCATCTTTCTTAGCACGCATTCTAGCAGTTCTTTCTTTGCACTCATCAATGGAAATTCTCATGGCTTTGAGAGACTCATTGATATCATGCTTAGGTGGAGTAGATTTAAGTTTCAAAGAATCAACATCAAGAGCAATTCTATCAACGTTCCTAGCCAAATCATCAATCTTAAGCAATTTTTCTTCAATCATAGCATTAAAATTCTTTTGCGAAGTAATACATTCTTTAATGTTAGAATCAAAATCAGAGGGCATCTTATTATAATTTCCATAAGAATTGTTGTAGGAAGTACCATAGTTATTAGAGGGATTACTAGGATACGGCCTAGGGTTGAAATTTCCTCTATACACGTTATTACCAAAATTGTTCCTACCAACAAAATTCACATCCATAGATTCATTATTATTCTCAATCAAAGTAGACAAGGGCATATCATTAGGATCGGAATAAACACTCTTATTAGCAAATAATTTCATAAGTTCATCCATCTTTCAACTCAAAACATTAATTTCTTCTATTGCATGCACCTTTTTATTAGTAGATCTTTCAGTATGCCATTGAGAATAATTAACCATAATATTATCTAGGAGTTTAGTAGCTTCTCCTAAAGTGATTTCCAAAAAAGTGCCTCCCGCGGCCGAATCTAAAAGATGTCTAGAAGCAAAATTCAATCCGGCATAATTTTTTTGCATAATCATCCACAAATTTAAACCATGAGAAGGGCAATTACGTATCATTAATTTCATTCTCTCCCAAGCTTGTGCAACATGTTCATGATCAAGTTGCTTAAAGTTCATAATATCGTTTCTAAGAGAGATGATCTTAGCGGGAGGAAAATACTTAGAGATAAAAGCATCTTTGCACTTATTCCATGAATAAATACTATTTTTAGGCAAAGACGAAAACCAAGCTTTAGAACGATCTCTAAGCGAAAAGTAAATAGCTTCAATTTAACAATATCATTATCCACATCTCTCTTCTTTTGCATGTCACACAAATCAACGAAGATATTTAGAAGGGTAGCGACATCTTCACTAGGAAGGCCGGAGAATGGATCTTTCATAACAAGATTCAGCAAAGCAGCATTAATTTCACAAGATTCAGCATTGGTAAGAGGAGCAATCGGTGTGCTAATAAAATCATTGTTGTTGGTATTGGTGAAGTCACATAATTTAGTATTATCTTGAGCCATCATGACAAGAAAGCAAACTAACACACAAGCAAACAAAAAGCAAGCGGACAAAAAGAGGCAAATAGAGAAAGAGAGGGCAAATAAAACAGCAAGGTGAAGTGGGGAGAGGAAAATGAGAGGCAAATGGCAAATAATGTAATGCGGGAGATAAGGGTATGTGATGGGTACTTGGTATGTTGACTTTTGCGTAGACCTCCCCGGCAACGGCGCCGGAAATCCTTCTTGCTACCTCTTTTAGCACTGCGTTGGTTTTCCCCGAAGAGGAAGGGATGATGCAGCAAAGTAGCGTAAGTATTTCCCTCAGTTTTTGAGAACCAAGGTATCAATCCAGTAGGAGGCTACGCACGAGTCCCTCGCACCTGCACAAAACAAATAAATCCTCGCAACCAACGCAAATAGGGGTTGTCAATCCCTATAGGGCCACTTACGAGCGTGAGATCTGATAGATATGATAAAATAATATTTTTGGTATTTTTATGATAAAGATGCAAAGTAAAATAAAGGCAAAGTAAATAACTAAGTAGTAGGAGATTGATATGATAAAGATAGACCCGGGGGCCATAGGTTTCACTAGTGGCTTCTCTCGAGAGCATAAGTATTCTACGGTGGGTGAACAAATTACTGTTGAGCAATTGACAGAATTGAGCATAGTTATGAGAATATCTAAGTATGATCATGTATATAGGCATCACGTCCGAGACAAGTAGACTAACTCCTGCCTGCATCTACTACTATTACTCCACTCATCGACCGCTATCCAGCATGCATCTAGAGTATTAAGTTAAAAACAGAGTAATGCCTTAAGCAAGATGATATGATATAGATGGATAGACTCATGCAATATGAAGAAAACCCATCTTGTTATCCTCGATGGCAACAATACAATACGTGCCTTGCTGCCCTTACTGTCACCAGGAAAGGACACCACAAGATTGAACCCAAAGCTAAGCACTTCTCCCATTGCAAGAAAGATCAATCTAGTAGGCCAAACCAAACTGATAATTCGAAGAGACTTGCAAATATAACCAATCATACATAAAATAATTCAGAGAAGATTCAAATATTATTCATAGATAGACTTGATCATAAACCCACAATTCATCGGTCTCAACAAACACATCGCAAAAAGAAGATTACATCGAATAGATCTCCACAAGAGAGGGGGAGAACATTGTATTGAGATCCAAAAAGTGAGAAGAAGCCATCTAGCTACTAACTATGGACCCGTAGGTCTGAAGTAAACTACTACTTCATCGAAAGGGCTATGGTGTTGATGTAGAAGCCCTCCGTGATCGATGCCCCCTTCGACTGAGCTCCGGAACAGGCCCCAAGATGGGATCTCGTGGATACATAAAGTTACGGTGGTGGAATTACGGTTTTGGCTCCATCTCTGAGTGTTTGGGGTACGTGGGTATATATAGGAGGAAGAAGTACGTCGGTGGAGCAACAGGGGGCCCACGAGGGTGGAGGGCACGCGTGGGGGGTAGGCGGGCCCCCTACCTCGTGGCCTCCTGTTACGTGGCTTGACGTAGGGTCCAAGTCTCCTGAGTTGTATTCGATGAGAAAATCACGTTCCCGAAGGTTTCGTTCCGTTTGGACTCCGTTTGATATTCCTTTTGTTCGAAACCCTAAAACAAGCAAAAAAACAGCAATTCTGGGCTGGGCCTCCAGTTAATAGGTTAGTTCCAAAAATAATATAAAAGTGGATAATAAAGCCCAATAATGTCCAAAACAGTAGATAATATAGCATGGAGCAATCAAAAATTATAGATACGTTGGAGACGTATCATGGGGGCAGAAGCCGACGACTAGGCAACTCTCAGATTTTATAAACGGCCGCACAGAAGGTAATATTTTAAATCAACAAGTGTTATATAGTGCACATGAAATCGTTTTTATATTACAAGATCACATGAGTACATTCATTCAAATATTACATCCTTAGAACATTCCTCCGCCACAAGGCAGGCACCATTCAGGACGCTGTCATAATACTTTTCAGGGCGGCGATGCTCCTTGCCCTCCGGCGGCCCCTCCTTCACCAGCTTCCCACCGTCCATCTTCGCCCAGTGCACTTTCGCTCGGGCAAAAGCCCTGCGCGCACCCTCAATGCAGACGGACCGCTTTATGATTTGAAGCCGTGGCGGGCATTCACAAGCCGCCTCACCAAGCCGAAGTAGCTGCCAGGCAGGGGCTCGTCGGGCCACATCCGGACTATGAGGCCCTTCATGGCATGTTCGGCCGCTTTGTGAAGCTCGACCAGTTGCTTCAACTAGTCGCTCAGGGGCATCGGATGTTCGGTCCCAGTATACTGAGACCAGAACAACTTCTCCGTCGAGCTCCCTTCCTCGGCCCGGTAAAATTCCGCGGTATCGGACACACTGCGGGGAGATCTGCGAGCGCTCCTGGAGAGCTCTGAACTCGGGTAAGTAAAAGGAAAGTTTCCTTCACATGCTTGCTTTGCATAATGAATTCCTTACCCGCCGCTATCTTCTGGACCGCCTGAGGCTCCCGAAGGGCCTTGTGGGAGTCGGCCTTGGCATTTTTCGCGTTCTAAAGGGCCTTCGCAAGCTCAGACCCTTGCATCTTAGAGACATGCTCCAAGGACTCGTATTTTTTGACGAAATCCTGGAGCTCTTGCTGCACGTCGCCGACTCGAGCCTCTTGCTTCTCATGCTCGGTGTGCTCCTTGGCCGCTTTGTCTTCGGCCCCGGACAGCGCCTCCTTCAGGGCCGCCACTTCGGTCGTGGCCCCTAGCAAAATTCATGATGATCATGTGACTTAACAACCACATTCCTTTTTACTCCTTATCAATACACGGACGGGTATTACTTACCTTTGTTCTCTTCGAGCTGCCTCTTGGTAAGGCTGAGCTCTTTTTCGGACCGCTCAAGGTCCCGCTTCAGTGCGGAGACCTCCGCAGTGCGAGTGGCAGCGGCCAGCAGCGAAGCCTGCTTGTTCAAATAAGACATATCCTGATTAGGCTCCCATAATTATTATTTTATCCTCTATTCGGCCTTTCTTTGAGAACGCCAAACAGAGCATCAGGGGCTACTGTCTATGCTATAACATTTCTTATAAATTAATTACTTACCTCCAAGCCTGTTAGGAGGCTGGCACAGGCTTCAGTCCGTCCGCTTTTAGCGGACTGAACCTTCTCTACCACCGCACTCATGACAGTGCGGTGCTCTTCGTCAATGGAAGCGCCACGAAGCGCTTCCAGCAAGTTTTCCGGTGCCTCTGGATGGACAGAGGCCATCGGCACAGATGGCTCGCCCCCCTTAGTGAGGGGTCGCCTGACAGAGTCCGAAACCACTAGAGGTTTCGGCGCAGTATTCGGCCGGGGGCCGGACTTGCTGCCCCCGTCATTAGGGCCAATGGGAGCCTTGCCTCCCATGCGCCCAGCGTCTGGGAGGTCGCCTTGGGGCGCCCCCAGAACTACCTTCTCTTGATTTCATGCCCTTTGGGACAACACCTCGGCGTCGTCCGTAGGATGGGGGGAGGGGGCGGTCGGAAGTGTCGGATTTCGGGTTCCGGCAGACGCTTGAGGTTCGAACACTGGGGTGTGCGCGGAGATTTTGCCTCCTATCTACCTGCACCCCTCAGCCACGCTAGGATCAAAGCTATGAAAAGAACAACACAAGGGACACGGGGTTTATACTGGTTCGGGCCACCGTTGTGGTGTAATACCCTACTCCAGTGTGTGGTGTGTGGATTGCCTCTTGGGCTGATGATGACGAACAATACAAGGAAGAACAACCTCGCGAGGGTTTGTTATTGGCTGGGGCGATGAACTGATGGGAGGAGTTCAGCCACCTTTCTCTCTCTCTTTCTCTCTGCTTCTAGCCTCTCTAACGAGCCTCTTTCTTCCTACCACCCAAAAAACCCCTTTTGCTCTGTGGGTGGCTGGTCCTATTTATAGAGGCCCTAGTCCTCTTCCCAAATATTGAGCGGGAAGGAAGCCAACAATGGCGGGTGATGGGGTTATGTACCTAGGGTAGGGTCATGGACCTGATCCAAGTAACTTACCCTAGGACATCCTTAGAAGAGGTCGCCTTCCAGTCGACCAAAGAGGATTCACTCGACTGGCCTGAAGGACTCGACCACGAAGACCCACTCGACCACCAGGAGGTCAAGAGGCACTCTGCACTGCAACGGCCTGTAATCAAGTAGACTTTATGATAGTAAAGGCCTTTATGTGGGGCGTTACCAGTAACGCCCCAGACTTAACTCACCTTAAACCCTCTCCTACGTGGGCTGGCTGGGGTCCTGGCGCACTCTATATAAGCCACCCCCCTCCACAGGCAGAGGGGTTCGGGACCTTGTAATTCATACATTCATAATTCACTCGACCGCCTCTGGGCTCCGAGACGTAGGGCTGTTACTTCTTCCGAGAAGGGCCTGAACTCGTACATCCTTTGTGCTTACAACCTCTCCATAGCTAGGACCTTGCCTCTCCATACCTACCCCCCACTCTACTGTCAGGCTTAGAACCACGACAGTTGGCGCCCACCGTGGGGCCGGTGTTTTAGCGATTTTGTGGAGAAGTTGCGATTCTTCCGAGTACTCTCATCATGGTGTCTGCTAGAGTTTTGGTCAAGGGTCAAGAGATCCGTCTCGGCACCCTCACCTTCATCGCCGACGACTCCGCATGGCTCCAGGAGGCTCCACTCGACGTAGACGCGCTCCCCGTCCGCGGTGCGACGCATTTTCGCGCATGTGTCCGCGGCGTTCTGCTGCGGCAACCGTCGACCCAGTATCGGTCGGCTCCTCCATCATCCACCCTCCCGGTCTCCCGCCAGCGCAAGCGCTCAGGCCGGTCGAGGCTTCAGCGATGGGTGAGTCACGCGGTGGCTCGCCGATCGGCCACTACACAAGTTGCGGCAATCGAGCCCAACGAATCTCTCTACGGCTTGTTCGATCAGTCGACTGGC
>NC_041390.1:518782235-518783777 GCF_002162155.2 Triticum dicoccoides | reverse complement strand
ATCAGGGATCTGCTCCGGGCAGCAGGAGATCAGAATTCAGCCGTGTCTCAGTCGCGCAACAGAATTCACAGTCGATCTGTCACTGTGAATACGGTTCAGTCGGCTCACAGCCCCAGATCGCCTCCGCGGCGCGAAGGGCGTGAGAATCGGCGAGATCAATATGGCGGCAGACTCGACCGAGATGATAGGCGTCGAGTGCCCTATTCCCCTCCGAGGGGTGGGTCTTACGCTCCTCGGCAGCCAGATGATAGGCGTCAGTACAGTACAGGGCGTAGGGTTCCAGTTGACCCCAGAGAGCCAGGCTTCGACGCGCGATCCATTATCGTGCAAGGGTTGGTCGACCGGAACAGAGCCCATCGAGGCGCACTCGACAGAGATGTACCCACGAGCAGTCGAGTACATGTTTCTGGTCCTGAGTGTTTCAGCAGAGCTATCAGAGCCGCAGTTATCCCCCCCAATTTCAGGTTGGCAACAGGAGTCAGCAAGTTCACTGGTGAGTCTAAGCCTGAAACTTGGCTTGAAGACTACCGAGTGGCAGTTCAGATCAGTGGTGGGAACGACGAGGTGGCCATGAAGCATTTGCCCCTCATGTTGGAAGGCTCTGCCAGGGCATGGTTGACTCAATTACCTCCTAGCAGCATTTACACTTGGGAAGATCTGTCCCGAGTGTTCGTCAGAACATTTGAAGGGACTTGCAAGCGACCAGCGGGATTGACAGAGTTGCAAGTCTGCGTGCAGAAAACTAATGAGACTCTCAGAGAGTATATTCAGAGATGGATCACTTTGCACCACACTGTGGAAAATGTCTCTGATCATCAGGCAGTATGCGCCTTCAAAGACGGCGTCAAGAACAGAGAACTGAGTTTGAAATTTGGTCGAACCGGTGACATGACCTTGAGTCGGATGATGGAGATTGCTACCAAGTACGCCAACGGTGAAGAAGAAGACCGACTCCGAAGCGGCAAGCACAAGCCGAGTCAGTCGAAAAAAGGAAACACCAGTCGGAAACAGAAGCGGAAGGCTGAACCGGCAGCTCCTGGAGAGGCTCTGGCCGTGACTCAAGGAAAGTTTAAGGGGAAACCAAAAGGATCCTGGAACCCCAAGAAGGTAAAGGATAAAGAAGGGAACGGTGTGATGGATATGCCGTGTCACATTCACACGAAGAAAGATGAAGAGGGGAATATCATTTACCCAAAGCACACCACTCGCCAATGTCGACTCCTGATCCAGCAGTTTCAGGGAAAACAGTCTAAGGACAAGGAGAAGGAGTCGGACAAGGCCGAAGACAAAGAGGACAGTGAGGGAGGATATCCGCATATCAACTCCACTCTGATGATCTTTGCAGATGTGGAAAGCAGAAGTCGACTGAAAGTGATTAACCGAGAGGTGAACATGGTTGCCCCAGCAAAGGCAAATTATCTGAAGTGGTCTCAAACACCCATCACATTCGACCAATCTGATCACCCGACTCATATTGCCACCCCCGGGAGGCAAGCTTTGGTGGTCGATCCAGTTGTCGAAGGCACTCGACTGACAAAGGTG
>NC_041390.1:518775007-518781946 GCF_002162155.2 Triticum dicoccoides | reverse complement strand
GGTGTTTTAGCGATTTTGTGGAGAAGTTGCGATTCTTCCGAGTACTCTCATCATGGTGTCTGCTAGAGTTTTGGTCAAGGGTCAAGAGATCCGTCTCGGCACCCTCACCTTCATCGCCGACGACTCCGCATGGCTCCAGGAGGCTCCACTCGACGTAGACGCGCTCCCCGTCCGCGGTGCGACGCATTTTCGCGCATGTGTCCGCGGCGTTCTGCTGCGGCAACCGTCGACCCAGTATCGGTCGGCTCCTCCATCATCCACCCTCCCGGTCTCCCGCCAGCGCAAGCGCTCAGGCCGGTCGAGGCTTCAGCGATGGGTGAGTCACGCGGTGGCTCGCCGATCGGCCACTACACAAGTTGCGGCAATCGAGCCCAACGAATCTCTCTACGGCTTGTTCGATCAGTCGACTGGCTCCGGAGAGACTGCATCCGAGTGCGGAAGCAGTGATCCAGCGGCGGAAATCTTGATGGTCGACGGGCCCCACAGCCCTCCTGGCTTCGCTCGTGGTGGTGGAGCAGGTGACGGCGGCGACCCTGCACGAGACTACGAAGAGTACCAGCCCGAGCCACTCGACTCTCTGCAAAGAGAAGAGCTTCGCCGCAGGAACGAGGATCCCCTGCGTATTCCCATCGCAGGAGAAACCCCCGAGGCTCGTGCCTTGGAGGAGGCACGTCTGGCCAATTTGGCCGAGCGCACTCGACTGGAGAACCTTCAGCGAGCACTCGACGAGCGCGCGCAGCAACGAGTTCCCGACACCAGTCGACGTCAACTCTTCCCGCCGACTCAGGTATATCGAACCCCAATTCAGAATTTAGCAGCTGCGACCCGTATAGCAGAGTCCATTCAGCCTTCGCAGTCAGAAGCTGGCAGAGGTTTGCTGCAGATCAGGGATCTGCTCCGGGCAGCAGGAGATCAGAATTCAGCCGTGTCTCAGTCGCGCAACAGAATTCACAGTCGATCTGTCACTGTGAATACGGTTCAGTCGGCTCACAGCCCCAGATCGCCTCCGCGGCGCGAAGGGCGTGAGAATCGGCGAGATCAATATGGCGGCAGACTCGACCGAGATGATAGGCGTCGAGTGCCCTATTCCCCTCCGAGGGGTGGGTCTTACGCTCCTCGGCAGCCAGATGATAGGCGTCAGTACAGTACAGGGCGTAGGGTTCCAGTTGACCCCAGAGAGCCAGGCTTCGACGCGCGATCCATTATCGTGCAAGGGTTGGTCGACCGGAACAGAGCCCATCGAGGCGCACTCGACAGAGATGTACCCACGAGCAGTCGAGTACATGTTTCTGGTCCTGAATGTTTCAGCAGAGCTATCAGAGCCGCAGTTATCCCCCCCCCAATTTCAGGTTGGCAACAGGAGTCAGCAAGTTCACTGGTGAGTCTAAGCCTGAAACTTGGCTTGAAGACTACCGAGTGGCAGTTCAGATCGGTGGTGGGAACGACGAGGTGGCCATGAAGCATTTGCCCCTCATGTTGGAAGGTTCTGCCAGGGCATGGTTGACTCAATTACCTCCTAGCAGCATTTACACTTGGGAAGATCTGCCCCGAGTGTTCGTCAGAACGTTTGAAGGGACTTGCAAGCGACCAGCGGGATTGACAGAGTTGCAAGTCTGCGTGCAGAAAACTAATGAGACTCTCAGAGAGTATATTCAGAGGTGGATCACTTTGCACCACACTGTGGAAAATGTCTCTGATCATCAGGCAGTATGCGCCTTCAAAGACGGCGTCAAGAACAGAGAACTGAGTTTGAAATTTGGTCGAACCGGTGACATGACCTTGAGTCGGATGATGGAGATTGCTACCAAGTACGCCAACGGCGAAGAAGAAGACCGACTCCGAAGCGGCAAGCACAAGCCGAGTCAGTCGGAAAAAGGAAACACCAGTCGGAAACAGAAGCGGAAGGCTGAACCGGCAGCTCCTGGAGAGGCTCTGGCCGTGACTCAAGGAAAGTTTAAGGGGAAACCAAAAGGATCCTGGAACCCCAAGAAGGTAAAGGATAAAGAAGGGAATGACGTGATGGATATGCCGTGTCACATTCACACGAAGAAAGATGAAGAGGGGAATATCATTTACCCAAAGCACACCACTCGCCAATGTCGACTCCTGATCCAGCAGTTTCAGGGAAAACAGTCTAAGGACAAGGAGAAGGAGTCGGACAAGGCCGAAGACAAAGAGGACAGTGAAGGAGGATATCCGCATATCAACTCCACTCTGATGATCTTTGCAGATGTGGAAAGCAGAAGTCGACTGAAAGTGATTAACCGAGAGGTGAACATGGTTGCCCCAGCAAAGGCAAATTATCTGAAGTGTTCTCAAACACCCATCACATTCGACCAATCTGATCACCCGACTCATATTGCCACCCCCGGGAGGCAAGCTTTGGTGGTCGATCCAGTTGTCGAAGGCACTCGACTGACAAAGGTGCTGATGGATGGTGGAAGTGGGCTGAACTTATTGTATGCAGACACATTGAAAGGTATGGGCATTCCGATGTCCCGACTGAGCACTAGTAACATGAGCTTCCATGGAGTTATACCAGGGAAGAAGGCCGAGTCACTCGGCCAGATAGCTTTGGACGTAGTGTTTGGTGATTCGAAGCATTTTCGCAAAGAAAAGTTGACGTTTGAGGTCGTGGATTTTCAAAGTGCATATCATGCCATTTTGGGGAGACCAGCCTATGCACGGTTCATGGCTCGACCATGTTACGTGTACCTCAAATTGAAGATGCCCGGTCCCAAAGGTGTGATCACTGTCACCGGTGATAGGAAAAAGGCAGAGGAGTGCTTTCAGAAGGGCTCCAAGATTGCCGATTCCCAAGTGACAGCGGTCGAGTTCGAAGAATACAAGCAAAACGCAGATCCGAGTGACTTGCTGCGATCCAAGAAGCCCGCCACATAGTCTGCATTCCAGTCGTCCGGTGAGACGAAGCCTGTTCACATTCACCCGACCGACCCCGAAGCAGCTCCGACCCGCATCTCCACAACACTCGACCCAAAATAGGAAGAAGCGCTCATCCAGTTCCTCCGTGAGAACTGGGACATTTTTGCATGGAAGCCCGCTGACATGCCAGGTGTTCCCAGGGGACTGGCTGAGCATCGCCTAAGAGTCGACTCGTCTGCAAAACCAGTCAAAGAGCATCTTTGGCGGTCCGCCGTCCAGAAGAGAAAGGCCATCGGTGAAGAAGTGGCTCGACTGTTGGCGGCAGGATTTATCCGAGAGATATACCACTCCGAGTGGCTCGCTAATGTCGTCATGGTTCCTAAGAAGGACAAGTCGCTCCGAATGTGCATTGATTTCAAGCACATCAACCGGGCCTGCCCGAAAGATCACTTTCCTCTCCCTCGCATAGATCAAATTGTTGACTCGACCGCGGGATGCGAGAGGTTGTCTTTTTTAGATGCTTACTCCGGGTACCACCAGATCCGTCTGTACGGGCCTGATGAGGTAAAAACAGCTTTCATCACTCCATTCGGGTGCTTCTGCTATATCACCATGCCATTCGGCCTCAAGAATGCCGGAGCCACATTTATGCGAATGATTCAGAAGTGTCTACTCACCCAAATCAGTCGGAATGTGGAAGCTTATATGGATGATATTGTTGTCAAGTCACGAAAAGGTTCCGACCTGCTCGCTGACCTCGCCGAAACATTTGCCAACCTCAGAAGGTATGATATCAAGCTCAATCCATCAAAGTGCACATTTGGAGTTCCTGGTGGCAAGTTACTCGGTTTTCTCGTTTCCGAACGGGGAATCGACACTAACCCAGAGAAGATTGGCACTATTCTCCGAATGAAACGCCCTGTGCGAGTGCACGATGTCCAGAAGCTTACTGGATGCTTGGCCGCATTAAGTCGATTCATCTCACGACTCGGTGAAAAGGCACTGCCTCTTTACCGACTGATGAAGAAGGCTGACAAGTTCGAGTGGACTCCAGAAGCTGATGCAGCGTTTGCCGAGCTAAAAGCTCTGCTCTCCACCCAGCCGGTGCTTGCTGCTCCAATCAGCAAAGAGCCTCTGTTGCTCTACATCGCAGCCACAGGACAAGTCGTCAGTACTGTGCTAACGGTCGAGCGGGAAGAAGAAGGAAAAGCTCTCAAAGTTCAGCGCCCAGTGTATTATTTGTCTGAAGTCTTGACTCCATCCAAGCAGAGATATCCTCATTATCAGAAGCTTGTGTATGGAATATACATGACCACAAAGAAGGTTGCTCATTATTTCTCTGACCATTCCATCACAGTCGTCAGCGACGCTCCACTATCAAAGATTTTGCACAACAGAGACGCAACTGGTCGAGTGGCCAAATGGGCGATTGAACTTCTTCCCCTTGATATCAAGTTTGAGGCAAAGAAAGCCATTAAGTCCCAGGCGATAGCAGATTTCCTCGCCGAGTGGATTGAACAACAGCAGCCGACTGAAGTTCACTCGGAGCATTGGACCATGTTTTTCGATGGCTCTAAGATGTTGAATGGTTCCGGTGCTGGGGTTGTCCTGGTTTCCCCCAGAGGAGATAAGCTCAGATATGTGCTCCAGATTCACTTTGATTCCTCCAACAATGAGGCAGAATATGAGGCCCTCCTATATGGGTTGCGCATGGCCATTTCACTCGGCGTCCGTCGCCTAATGGTCTATGGCGACTCGGATTTAGTGGTCAATCAGGTGATGAAAGAGTGGGACGTGAGAAGCCCAGCCATGACTGGATACTGCAGTGTAGTGAGGAAGCTGGAGAAGAAGTTCGAGGGGTTGGAGCTCCATCATATACCCCGACTGAAAAATCAAGCAGCTGATGATCTAGCAAAGATAGGTTCCAAGAGAGAAGCCATTCCGAGTGGTGTGTTCTTGGAGCATATACACACTCCGTCAGTCAAAGAAGATCCTTTCACTGAAGAAACTCCGCAACCCAAGGGCACCACAGATCCGACTGAAGTTGAAGTCCCAGCGGTGGTCGACTTGATCATGGAGGTTTTGGTGGTCATTCCCGACTGGACGATTCCGTATGTCGCATATATCTTGAGGAAAGAGCTTCCGGAGGATGAGGAAGAGGCTCGACAGATCGTCCGTCGATCTAAGGCCTTTACCGTAATCAAAGGACAATTATACAGAGAAAGCGCGACTGGGGTCGGTCAGAAGTGCATAACACCAGAAGAAGGTCGACTCATCCTCAATGATATTCACTCGGGGACCTGTGGTCATCATGCGTCCTCTCGGACCATCGTGGCCAAAGCATACCGAGCCGGATTTTACTGGCCCAAGGCGAATGAGATGGCAAAAGAGATAGTAGATAAGTGCGAGGGATGTCAGTTCTACTCGAATATGTCGCACAAGCCTGCGTCAGCTTTGAAGACCATCCCACTCGTCTGGCCTTTTGCAGTTTGGGGGCTGGACATGATCGGTCCTTTGAGAACAGGACGAAGTGGCTTCACGCATGTACTGGTGGCAGTCGACAAGTTCACCAAGTGGATCGAGGCTAAACCAATCAAGAGCCTTGACACCGGTACTGCTGTTAGCTTCATCAGGGAACTAATATTCAGATATGGAGTCCCGCACAGCATCATTACGGATAATGGGTCGAACTTTGACTCAGAGGAATTCAGAGCTTTCTGCGACTCCCAAGGCACACGGGTCGACTACGCATCAGTCGCCCATCCGCAGTCGAACGGACAAGCAGAGCGAGCTAATGGACTGATTCTCAAGGGACTGAAGCCTCGACTGATGCGTGATCTCAAACACGCGGCTGGAGCTTGGGTCGACGAACTTCCATCTGTACTCTGGGGACTGCGGACCACGCCTAATCGGTCGACCGGAAGAACTCCATTCTTCTTGGTCTATGGAGCTGAAGCAGTCTTGCCGAGTGATCTTCTCCACAATGCTCCTCGAGTTGAAATCTACAACGAAGCAGAAGCTGAACAAGCGCGGCAGGACGCAGTCGACCTTTTAGAGGAAGAAAGGGAGATGGCTCTGATCCGATCGACCATCTACCAACAAGATCTGCGCCGTTTCCACGCCCGAAATGTGAGAGGTCGAGCCTTCCAGGAAGGGGATTTGGTTCTCCGAGTGGATCAGCACAAACCACACAAGCTTGCTCCTTCTTGGGAAGGCCCCTTCATCGTCACCAAGGTTCTCCACAACGGGGCGTACCGTCTCTACAACGTCGAGCATAATATCGACGAGCCCCGAGCTTGGAACGCGGAGCTACTCCGCCCATTTTACACTTAAGTTTTATCACTCGGATGAGTTGCAATAAAGTACTTTTGTAGTTCATGGACCTCAAAATAATAGTGTCATAGTTCCTCCACAATATCTGTCACTTTTTATTTTTATTTTCCAATAAAATTCCCCTCAGTGGGTGACTTAGTTGCGAATCCGTTTCGCCTAAGTTTGTAAAAATCCTACCGAGTGGTGAGCCAGACTCCCACTCAGAGGCTTAGCTGCGAATCCGTTTCGCCTAAGTTATCAAAATCCTACCGAGTGGTAAGCCAGCCTTCCACTCGGGGGCTTAGCTGCAGCCCTGTGCTCGCCTAAGTTACAAAAATCCTACCGAGTGAAGAGCACCTCTCACTCGGGGGCTTAGCTGCAGCCCTGTGCTCGCCTAAGTTACAAAAATCCTACCGAGTGAAGAGCACCTCTCACTCGGGGGCTTAGCTGCAGTCCAAGCACTCGCCTAAGTTATAAAAATCCTACCGAGTGGTGAGCCAGGCTCCCACTCGGAGGCTTAGCTGCGAATCCGTTTCGCCTAAGTTATAAAAATCCTACCGAGTGAAGAGCAACCCTCTCACTCGGGGGCTTAGCTGCAGTCCAAGCACTCGCCTAAGTTGTGAAAATCCTACCGAGTGAAGAGCAACCCTCTCACTCGGGGGCTTAGCTGCAGTCCAAGCACTCGCCTAAGTTGTGAAAATCCTACCGAGTGAAGAGCAACCCTCTCACTCGGGGGCTTAGCTG
>NC_041390.1:518716456-518774997 GCF_002162155.2 Triticum dicoccoides | reverse complement strand
ACTCAGAGGAATTCAGAGCTTTCTGCGACTCCCAGGGCACACGGGTCGACTACGCATCAGTCGCCCATCCGCAGTCGAATGGACAAGCAGAGCGAGCTAATGGACTGATTCTCAAGGGACTGAAGCCTCGACTGATGCGTGATCTCAAACACGCGGCTGGAGCTTGGGTCGACGAACTTCCATCTGTACTCTGGGGACTGCGGACCACGCCTAATCGGTCGACCGGAAGAACTCCATTCTTCTTGGTCTATGGAGCTGAAGCAGTCTTGCCGAGTGATCTTCTCCACAATGCTCCTCGAGTTGAAATTTACAACGAAGCAGAAGCTGAACAAGCGCGGCAGGACGCAGTCGACCTTTTAGAGGAAGAAAGGGAGATGGCTCTGATCCGGTCGACCATCTACCAACAAGATCTGCGGCGTTTCCACGCCCGAAACGTGAGAGGTCGAGCCTTCCAGGAAGGAGATTTGGTTCTCTGAGTGGATCAGCACAAACCACACAAGCTTGCTCCTTCTTGGGAAGGCCCCTTCATCGTCACCAAGGTTCTCCACAACGGGGCGTACCGTCTTTACAACGTCGAGCATAATATCGACGAGCCCCGAGCTTGGAACGCGGAGCTACTCCGCCCGTTTTACACTTAAGCTTTATCACTCGGATGAGTTGCAATAAAATACTTCTGTAGTTCATGGACCTCAAAATAATAAGCGTCATAGTTCCTCCATAATATCTATCACTTTTTATTTTTTGTCCAATGAAATTCCCCTCAGTGGGTGACTTAGCTGCGAATCCGTTTCGCCTAAGTTTGTAAAAATCCTACCGAGTGGTGAGCCAGACTCCCACTCGGAGGCTTAGCTGTGAATCCGTTTCGCCTAAGTTATAAAAATCCTACCGAGTGAAGAGCAACCCTCTCACTCGGGGGCTTAGCTGCAGTCCAAGCACTCGCCTAAGTTGTGAAAATCCTACCGAGTGGTAAGCCAGCCTTCCACTCGGAGGCTTAGCTGCAGCCTCGTGCTCGCCTAAGTTATAAAAATCCTACCGAGTGAAGAGCAACCCTCTCACTCGGGGGCTTAGCTGCAGTCCAAGCACTCGCCTAAGTTGTGAAAATCCTACCGAGTGGTAAGCCAGCCTTCCACTCGGAGGCTTAGCTGCAGCCTCGTGCTCGCCTAAGTTATAAAAATCCTACCGAGTGAAGAGCAACCCTCTCACTCGGGGGCTTAGCTGCAGTCCAAGCACTCGCCTAAGTTGTGAAAATCCTACCGAGTGAAGAGCAATCCTCTCACTCGGAGGCTTAGCTGCAGCCTCGTGCTCGCCTAAGTTATCAAAATCCTACCGAGTGGTAAGCCAGCCTTCCACTCGGAGGCTTAGCTGCAGCCTCGTGCTCGCCTAAGTTATAAAAATCCTACCGAGTGAAGAGCAACCCTCTCACTCGGGGGCTTAGCTGCAGTCCAAGCACTCGCCTAAGTTGTGAAAATCCTACCGAGTGAAGAGCAACCCTCTCACTCGGGGGCTTAGCTGCAGCCCTGTGCTCGCCTAAGTTACAAAAATCCTACCGAGTGAAGAGCAACCCTCTCACTCGGGGGCTTAGCTGCAGTCCAAGCGCTCGCCTAAGGTATAAAAACCCTGCCAAGTGGAGAGCAACCCTCTCATTCGGAGGGCTTAGCTGCAGCCCAGTGCTCGTCTAAGTGGACTAAAGAATAAGTCGATTGCAGCACAGGCACCTTGCTTTGAACCTGCAAAAGACATTCCGAGCCGAAGGCAATCGTATTCAAGCACCAAATCCAAGTTTGAATCGACATCTAAAGGAACCGAAAGTGCTCAGGCGTCAAGCCTGTTAAGGTTTGTCGGTTACAATTTCACTCGGCATACCGAGGCAAATTTAAAACGTCGAGCCAGAAGAAGTTTTTTACCCCTCCTGTGGAGGGCTGGAAGGTGCAACAAATTCATCAAGGTCAATCCCGTCGGCGATCCGAGTGGCAGCTGCAAGGAAAGTTTCCATAAAGGATCTGAAGTCGTGCTTCTTGGTATTGGCCACCCGAAGGGCCGCCAGCTTCTCTTCTCGTGCATCTTTGCAGTGGACTCGGGCCAGACACAGAGCGACATCTGCACCACACCGAGCCGAGGACTTCTTCCACTCCTGCACTCGACTAGGGTTCGTGTTCAAGCGGGCCATCAGCGACTCAAGGTCATTCTGAAGTGTCTCCTCAGGCCAGAGCGTCGAGTCGATGCGAGATGTGGCGGCCTTCAGCCTTGCGAGATAGTCCACGACAGCTGCAACACGAGACTCCAGTCGGAAAACATCCATGGCAACTTCGTCGTTCACCAGAGAATTGACGGGGTCAAGGTTTGGCTCCAGTCGGCTGGTTTCTTCTTCAAAGTTTTGACAAAATTCTGCAAGGGTGATCACTAAGTCAAGGAGATAGTCGAATGGAAAAAGCCACAATTGGAAATATTTGCCAAACATGGAGGTCTACCTTCAAGCATAAGGAACAACTTCTTGGCAAGGCCACTCAGGAAGGCCTCCAGTTCAGTTTTCTTCTCAGTCAATTTGCTGACTTGGTCGGTCAGGGCAGCTTTGTCAGTTTTCAGTCGACTGACCTCCTTGTTGGCAATCCCAAGAGCAGCTTTCAGATTGGTATTGTCTTGTTCGAGCTTGGTGACTGAAGCTAACTTCTCGTCAGCAAGCTTGATCTTCTCAGCTAGCTCAAGGTCTTTCTTCTGCTGGGCCTCCCTTACCTTACCTGCAAGTTACAGCAAGATCAGATGCTGAAACAAGCAAGGGGAAAAGCAGTCGTCAGGGTCTCACCAAACATACCTTCGGTCTCCTCCTTTGCCTTTGTCAGCTTCTCCTGAACCAGCTTCAAGCTCAGCTCGACTTGAGTATGTTTTTGTTCCAGCTCTGAGTAGCGAGCCACAAGATCACAGGAGTTCTGTGAAGAACCAATCGACTAAATGTCAAATATAATTCTCTTCCGAGTGAAAAAGGGGATAAACACACGTTTCTAAGACTACAGCCAAATACAAGCATTCGACCGTAGTCTCGGGGACTACACCCAGTGGGTGCACTCAGCGTGCCCCCACTAATCCCGATGAAGACAAAGTCGACCAGTCGACCTCAAAAAAAAAAAGAGAGCATTCTCTAAGACTGTGATCAACTGCAAGCAGTCGACCACAGTCTCGGGGACTACACCCAGTGGGTGCACTCAGCGTGCCCCCACCGGTTTGTGAAATCCAGTCGACCAGTCGACTGAAAGAAAGATTGACGTCATAAAGCCTAAGGCCGACTGCCAGCAGTCGACCTTAGCCTTGGGGACTACACCCAGCGGGTGCACTCAGCGTGCCCCCACCGGTTTGCGAAATCCAGTCGACCAGTCGACTGGCAGAAAGATTGACATCATAAAGCCTAAGGCCGACTGCCAGCAGTCGACCTTAGCCTTGGGGACTACACCCAGCGGGTGCACTCAGCGTGCCCCCGCTAACACGGAGTTTATTCGACACACCCAGTGGGTGACTACTATAAATTCCGGAAAAGAAAAGTTTTTGGTAGCATATCCAACAGAACAAACAGCGGTCGACTGACCTGGACATTGCTTTGGAGGGCAGAACTGGCGTCGTAAGCTGCCTGGCTCGCGTCCCGGATGGTCTTCAGCTGCTCCATCATGAGTCCCGCCTGGCGTATTGCCTCCTTCGCTGCGCCAGCTTGGTCCTCTGGGACGTGGTGCGTCGTGAAGAGAGAGGGCTGCTGGGCACTCGTCAGTGGATTTGCGAAGGACACCGTGTGTCGAGTGGTGTTCTCTTCCTCCACAGTCAGAATCTCAGGCGCCGTCACATCCTGAAGCACCTTACTGGCGGACGCTTTCCGACTCCTCCTGCGTGCCAGTGGTTCTTCATCCTCGTCGTCGTCAGGGAGATTGATAACAGTGTTGGGTGGAGCTGCGGAGAAGAATCAGGATCAGAGATCGCGAGTCAGTCGACTAAGAACGGTGTTAAGAATACAATACCTGGGTTCGAAGTTGCTGCATCCTCCATCTCGTGGTCATCAGCCCGGGCCGAGGTCTCAGAAGTAGCAGCACTGCAACTCCAAAGGATCAGTCGACTAACTTCAGCGTCGACCAGAGATAAAGTTCACACAAAATGAGAAGACTCAAACGACACAATTACCCTGATATGGTGGGGATGGACACCTTCATCTTCGGCAGGAGCTTGGTTGGCTTTGGTGGAGCCCCCCTAGGCTGCTTCGGCGCCTTTTCAGTCGGCGCTGGAGAAGTGGTCCTAGGGCGCTTGGTCGACTGCGTCGCAACCCCCTTGCCACGTTCAGTCGAAGGGTCGTGGACGAGCTTCGACCGCCTTTCCGAGCGCGGTGGCACGACCTCCTCCTCTTCCTCCTCGTCTTCGGCGTCATCATCATCGCCGTCGTCATCATCATCGTCGTCGTCGTCCCCTGCAACGTCCGAGTCCCATTCCTCCTCGTCCTGGCTCTCGCCCCCACTCGCCTCACCCTCCTCAGTCGGAGTTTGTGCCCCATTGGGCATCGAGTACAGCTCGGTGAGGGCCTAGCAGATATCAAGACAATGATCAGTCGACCAGTCGGCAGAGTAGACAGAGATGAATGCGACAAGAATGCAGTGGAGAGCAGGGTAAGTATACCTTATTTGGATCACTGTTGTGGTCGAGTGGAGGAATCCTTCTGGCTCCGCGTGGGTTGTCCTTGTTTCCGGTGACGGCTGCCATCCATCTTTCCAGAGTGACATCGTCGACTGCTTCTGGATGGACTCTAGTCTCGTCTTCGGTCCCACAGTACAACCACATGCAGTGGCTCCGGAACTGGAGGGGCTGGATGCGACGCCTGAGGAAGACCTCCAGGAGATCCATGCCCGTCACTCCCTCCCGAACCAACTGCACCACACGCTCCATCAACATCTTCACATCAGCTTTCTCCTCCGGGATCAACTTCAGAGAGGAGGGCTTGTTCACTCGGTCCATGGTAAACTGTGGGAGTCCACTCGACTGTCCCGGCGTCGACTGGTCCCGGCAGTAGAACCAGGTCGACTGCCAGCCTCTGACTGACTCGGGAAAGGTCATGGGCGGAAAGGTGCTCTTGTTCCTCACCTGGATGCCCAAACCCCCACACATTTGGACGACTCGGGTCTTTTCGTCGCCTGGACTCGCCTTCTTCACGGTCTGAGAGAGACACGTGAATATATGCTTGAACAAACCCCAGTGCGGTCGACAGCCCAAGAAACCCTCACACATGGACACGAACGCAGCAAGATAGGCAATGGAGTTTGGGGTAAAATGGTGGAGCTGCGCTCCGAAGAAATTCAAGAAGCCACGAAAGAAAACATCGGCGGCAAGGAAAACCCACGATCCACATGGGTGGCCAAAAGCACACACTCACCCTCTTCTGGCTGAGGCTGCCACTCCTTCCCCGGAAGCCTCGCAGCTCCGTGGGGGATCAAGCCCTCGTTGGCCATGTCGAGAATGTCATTCTCAGTGATGGTCGACTGGATCCAGTCTCCTTGGACCCAGCCTTTCGGCAGGCGGGATCTGGACGAGGACCCTCCGCGGCTGGTGGATCTCCCCTTCGCCTTCTCCGACGCCGACGCCTTCTTTGCACGCTCCAGCGCCACCGTCTTCTCCTTGGCCATGGTCGCCGGCGAGATGCGCGAAGGGAAGTGGTGCGGGGGCGAGAGCGAGCACGCTGAGCAGGGAGGAAGGAAGCAGAGAGAGGGGGAGAATGCTAAGGCGCAGCACAGAAATCCTCGTCGGGCACATTTATAAGGTCCCTTCCGAGTGGATGACAGGTGGGTCCGGTCGATCTAATCATATCTGGAACAGTTATGCAGACGGGATACGTGGCGAAAAAGGCGGCGCGGGGATCGAGGCGTCCATGCCCCGTCCCATCCGAACGCTGCGGTCCGCCCCGCTTCGCGCGCGCCCCAAAATTTCGCATCCCGCGGGATCCGCGAGCAACAAATCAGTCTGTCAGGCGCGGTGTTTCCGGCGATCCGTCGCTCGGAGATCGTCGAAGCCTGAAAGATCACTCGACGCAAAAACAGAATGGATCAAGTCGACTGAAGGCAAGTTGTTTCCTGTCGACAAAGGGATTCTTTGGTCCAGAACAGCGCACAACCGGAGCGCAAAGGTTAATCAGAAATGACATCAACTCCTTCTTCACTCGAAGCCTCAATCCATTCGGGGGCTAATGATGGGGTTATGTACCTAGGGTAGGGTCATGGACCTGATCCAAGTAACTTACCCTAGGACATCCTTAGAAGAGGTCGCCTTCCAGTCGACCAAAGAGGATTCACTCGACTGGCCTGAAGGACTCGACCACGAAGACCCACTCGACCACCAGGAGGTCAAGAGGCACTCTGCACTGCAACGGCCTGTAATCAAGTAGACTTTATGATAGTAAAGGCCTTTATGTGGGGCGTTACCAGTAACGCCCCAGACTTAACTCACCTTAAACCCTCTCCTACGTGGGCTGGCTGGGGTCCTGGCGCACTCTATATAAGCCACCCCCCTCCACAGGCAGAGGGGTTCGGGACCTTGTAATTCATACATTCATAATTCACTCGACCGCCTCCGGGCTCCGAGACGTAGGGCTGTTACTTCTTCCGAGAAGGGCCTGAACTCGTACATCCTTTGTGCTTACAACCTCTCCATAGCTAGGACCTTGCCTCTCCATACCTACCCCCCACTCTACTGTCAGGCTTAGAACCACGACAGCGGGCTAATTTGAAAGGGGACAACAAGTATCAGCTATCCTGACAAAAGTAGTCTTCGCCTGCGCAAAGCTCTGGTGATTACGCCGTCTTGGGCTCCATGGTGACCTCCGTCTCGTAGTCCTCCTGGTCTTGGTCTCGTTGCACCGAAATGGCAACCTTTGCCTGATGCCTCGGTACTCCGCGGCTGCGCTTGCCCCCTTTGCACCAAAGAGGAAAGGAGGATGTTGCGCGGGCCGGCACCCGCCTGGCGCCCTGAGTCATCATGGATTGCGTCACGGACACCTTGCGAGGTACCCCGCCTTGATCTCTCCGCCTCCTCGTGAGCCAGCCCGACGAGGCCGTGCCTGAGGAAGCTCCGTGTCGTCCGCCCCGCGAGGCTTGGCCCCTCGCGAGGGTCTTGAGTTTGTGTTGGTGAAGATGGGCCGTGTTGGGCCCCCTTTGAGCCACGCCGCAGGCCGCAGGCAGGCAAGTCTGGGGACCCCCGTTCCCAGAACACCGACAGTAGCCCCGGGCCCAAGGCGCGCCCGAACTTGGCCGTGCAGGGAGGTGGAAGGGCAAGAGCGAAGCGCCGCGGGCCCTAACAGCCTGCGGCCTTGGGCTCCGCGTGGCGGTTGACTGGACATAGGCGCCTCCACTTCCCCACGGCGCCTCGGCAACTGCACGGATTGGACAAGTCCCTGCATGCAAAACCGGTCATGATTACCTGCGATCGTGGAGGTCGGCGGTTGGCCTCCGCCGGCTATAAGTACGGAACGTCGCGCGCCCTTCCAGTCCATCCCTCCTTGCTTCTCCTTCTTCCCGATCCTTGCTCCGTCTTGCTGCGATGGCTCCGATCCGCCGGTTCTTGACGGCAGAGAAGGGAAAGGCTCCCCGAGAGGGACCAGGCCCACTTCCGCCGAAGAAACGGCATGTCCACCATGGCCCGGACGAGGGGGCCCTTCAGGTGGTGTCGAGGCCTTGGGGCGAGTGGGCGCCGCCGGGGTTCCCGCTTCCATTGTACGCCCACGTCGAGGGCCCCGAAGGAGCTGATGCTGACCGCCACGGGCGGCGCCACCGCCGGCGCCGACGGGTCCCGAAGGTGTGGGTCGTCCCCCCTGGGGTCCACACCGATGGCTCCTCCCAACAGTTCGTGCTCCATGTCGCCATTCCTCTTCAGTCTTGGATCCGTCTTCCTCCCTTCTTCACCTCCGTCATTCCGCAGGGGGAGCCCCTGGAGCTCTGGCTGCAGCACGCCGGCTGCAGCACCCTCGCGACCGAGGCAGAGGTCACGGTCGTCGCCCCGGGCGAGGTCTACATGACCCGGGGCTGGAGAGAGATTGCCTGGGTTTGCAGGACAAGGGGCGTCTTCGTGATCCACTTGGACTACGATGGTGCTTCAGTGATGCTCCTCAAGGTCTTCGACGCGGACGGGCGCCGGGTGGAGTGCTGCCCCGGTGAAGGCGGCCAGGGCCCTGCTGTGACGAGGATCGGGCTCACCAATCGCTCCCTTGGAGGCTCCTTAGGCGGTGGAGACGTCGGAGGCTCCAGTGACTCCGGCGAGCCCTTCGCGACTCCGGAGACAAGCGACGACAGCTACGAGCCCCCGAGCCGGCGCTGCTCCCGGAGCAGGGCAGGCTCATCAGGCCACCGCCGACTCTGATCTGGATGGTGTTGGCGTCGGTACTTGGCGGCCCACTGTTGATGATGGCGTCTTTTGTAGCGATCCGCGTAGTTTGCGTCTCTTTAGGATCTGTTCCCTGCGAGGAACCAAAAGCACGCCCCGTGGGGGCTTGTAAGGTGCCTGTGATCCTGTTTTGTTAATATAACCCTTGCCGTAGATTTATGCGAGTTGCTCATCCCATCTTAGCTCGGTCCTCCCTTTCGAACCTCACGAGGGCTTGGTGCTTTGCACCAACAGGTCCCAGTCCCAAGGCGGCTTCAGCCGTCACTGGTATGCCAGGTCACGATGCCGTGGTCAAGGCCAGGAGGTGAGCGACCCGGAGTCCGGTAAGAGCCCCTGAGTCGCGATGCTCAGGAGGTCCCCTTTGGCGCCCAAGCAGCCGTCGTTCGGTGAGAAAGGGGAGCGACGTCGCTAACATGGGATAGCATTAGGTGCAGGGATGGTGCCACGGTAGCTGGCGCTTCCGGGCGATAAATTATCTCGAGGATCAGGGGCCGCTCTCTGGTGTGTGGCCGGGTCCGTGCATCGGCAGGCGCGAGGTTGCTCGGCGAGGTCCTCGTGTGTCTCTCCCCTCTCGCCTTTGCCCCCCTTTCTGCTCTACGTCCTCGCTTCCCGGCCCTCGAGCGAGTCTCAGCCGTCGCTGGTATGCCAGGTCGCGATGCCATAGTCAAGGCCAGAGGGTGAGGGCTGGAGAGCCAGTAGGAGCCCTGAGTCGCGATGCTTAGGCACCCCCCCTTTAACGTGCAAGCGATGCGCACGGACGAGAGCGAAGGAGACACAGCAAGAGCCTCGCCTGACGCAGCTCCTTCAGGAGGTCCTGCAGGTCCATCATAGAAAGAGCAAGGAGTTGCCATAACAATTGATGGCCAGCCGTTGGTTGCTTCTATAGGGTAGTGAGGCACTGAAGGCTTGACGAGGTGACGCTATGCGGGGCTGCCGCGGCCAGAGCTCAGCCATCCAGGTTTGTCGGTGTTGCAGGGACGGACCCATGCGCAAGCATCATGCCGTTTGGGAGCAGTTCCGTTAGTTGGCGTCAGCTGAGCAGGCAACTAGGTAAAGCACGTTAGCCGTGAAGGAGTGGATTCGTTCAAATAGATGAGGAGATCACTGGGTCAGGCCCGAGCGACTTGGGGATCATGCAGTCCGAGGGGCGCCCCCAACAAGGTAAGCTAACGACGCGAAATAAAAGGGATACACGCCGCAGGGACGGACCCATGCGGCCTGGGAATAATGCAGCCTTGGGGGCGCTCCCAGCCGAAAGTGAAACTTGAAATATGTCACCTAATGATGCTGAAGATGAAGGGGTGGTGGTGTAGCCGGCTCGGTGGGCTGCGGAAGCGGATCCTCATGAGCCCCCAGGCCCAGGGGCCTCGGGAGGCTCCGGAGGCGCTGGCGGTTCCTCGCGGGCCATCTTCATCTCCGCTAGGGCTGCGGAGCACCTGGCCTCTTGTGCCTCCGTGATGCCCCTCATGAGGCGCTGGTACGCGTCAGCCGCGCTCGGCAAGCCGTAAGGCATGCGAACGTAGCTGTGGGGTGGACCTCCGCAGCCCCCCACTCGTGAGGGCCAGAGGCGCTCAAGGGAGGCGACTTGGTTGAGCCCTGGTACGTCGACGCAGACGCGCAGCCCGCCATCCTCGCCTGGATGGGGAGCCACTGTTGGTAGGCGGCGGGCGCCTCTCATGACTCTGGACTCCTGTAGCTCCTGAATGGCCTTGCTGACGAACTCCTGTGGGTCTGGATCTCCTTGCATTGCTCCTTCTTGAGGGAAACGTGCTTCGAAACACGCCTCCATGTGGTGCCCCAACGCCTCCCTTGTGACCCTTGCTAGGTCGTTGGCCCTCCAGGGGAGAGCCCCCGAGCCCTGCCTGAGGAGCGCGTCGGGCGCGCTTTCCTATGCGATGGAAGGAGGTTCCCCTGGGCAGGCACGGGCCCAGAGGGGCCTACCTCCTGAGGGGCTAGGCCGGACGATGTCTTCTTCTTCTTGGGGGCGGCCTCGGGAAGCCTCATGCTTCCGCGATCCGGGTCTTCCAGCGATGCGGCCTGAAAGGCTCGCTCCAGGGAACACACTGCGTCCTTCTCTTCACAGGGCACCATGATGACTCCGCCGCTTCCTGGCATCTTAAGGACGTTGTAGCCGTGGTGAGTCACGGCCATGAACTTGGCCAGCGCCGGGTACCCGAGGATGGCGTTGTACGGCAGGCAGATGTGTGCGACGTCGAAGTCGATGAGCTCGGTGCGGTAGTTGTCGCGTGCCCCGAAGGTGCGGGGAGGCGGACCTGCCCGATCGGGACCGTGGAGCCGTTGGTGATACCGGAGAAGGGCTTGGTTGGCTGAAGCTGGTTGTAGGGCACTTGGAGGTTGTTGAACATCTCCACGGACAGGACGTTGAGCCCTGCCCCGCCATCGATGAGGGTCTTGGTAACCACCACGTTGCTGGTGATTGGGGAACAAAGCATCGGGAGGACTCCAATTCTAGCCGCACACTTGAGTTGATCTGCTGAGCTGAAGGTGATGGCGCACGCCGACCACCTGAGAGGGCGCGTGGCTTCGAGCCTGGGGAGGGCTGCATTCACTTCGCGGGTGAACTGCTTGAAGATGCGCTGAGAGGCTGGGGCCTGAGCTCCGCCCAGGATCCAGGCGATCGCGCGCGGCTCCTGGAAGCCCCCAGCCTCCTCGTCCTGGTGGCGGTCCTCGTTTCTCCTTGGCTGCGGCGGCTGCGGTGGGAGGCCTGCGTTGCCTTGCGGGCGATCCTCGCGAGGCTGATCCCTCCAGCCTCCCTCGCGAGGTGGGTCTTGCCAGCGATCCTCACGAGGTTGGTCGCGCCACCCCTGGCGTGGGCCACGGTCTTCCCAGCGCCCTGCGTTCCTTCCTCCTCCTTGGTCGTATCCCCGGTCACCACGGTCAGGGCAACGGCCGATCCTTCCTTAACGCACGGCTCGGAGTTCTTGGCATTCGCTGGTGTTGTGGGTGTGGAGGTCGTGGTACACGCAGTACCGGCTGCCCTTGGGAGGTTCGGGCTGATCTCTGCCCCGCTTGGTGTCTGGTTCTGCCGCGAGCATAGCAGCCCCTTGCGCTTCACTTCCTTGGCCTTGAGCTTCTTCTCTTCTGGGTCTGCGGCAGGCAGCTCAAGGAGGGAGAGACGCCCTTCCTCAGCCCTGGCGCACTTGTTCGCCAAGTTGAACAGCTCCAAAGAAGTGCACAGGTCTTCATGCATCGCCAGCTCCTCCTTCATCTTGACGTCGCGCACGCCGTCGAAGAAGGCTGAGATGATGGCCTCTTCAGTCACCTTGGGAATCTTGAGGCGTGCGTTGTTGAAGCGCTGGATGTACTTCTGCAGGGTCTCCCCGTTTTGTTGCTTGATGCGGCGCATGTCGCTCACGGCGGGTGGCCGGTCGCGAGTACCCTGGAAGTTGGCGATGAAGCGGGTGAGCTTCTCTTCCCAGGAGGAGATTGTGCCTGGTGCCAGGTTCAGGAGCCAGGTGCGGGCCCCATCCTTGAGCGCCATGGGAAACCAGTTCACCATGACCTTCTCGTCTCCGTTGGCAGCTTCGATGCCCAGCTCGTAGAGCTGGAGGAACTCCGCAGGGTCGGCCGTGCCATCGTAGCGAGTAGGCAGGTCCGGCTTGAACTTGCCTGGCCACGCGACGCTGCGCAGCTCGGTGGTGTAGGAGTGGCAGCCTGCTATGGCCACGGGAGGCCTTGGGTGATGGAGAGCCTGGTCTTGCATGTCCCCACGCGCCGGAGCAGGAGGACGTTCGCGACGTGCTGGAGCAGGGAGCGCCCGGGCAGCTTCTGGCGGGCGAGGGACTTCTTGGCATCTCTGCTCTTGCCGCGTTGGCACCTGACGGAGCGGGTTCCGCCTAGGGGCCACGCGCCTTGGAGCCATGGCGTCTTCTTGGGGAGGAGGTGGCCGGGGCGCCGCCGGAGCCTCGTCGCCCGCGCGGGGCGGGGTGCGGTGCAGCGGAACGGACGACGCGGAAGAACCCCCTGCATTGCGGACGAGCTCGGCGACACGGCCGAGCCATTCTTCGTAGACATCGTCGACGGGATGGTAGCGTAGGAGCTCGTTCACCGTGATGAGTGCAGCCCAAGCCTCCATGGGCGCGCGGAGCGCGCGGGACGAAGATCCAGCTGGGGCGAGCGAGGGAGTCGCGGTGCGGCCGTCTTGGCGCACGGATGGATGCTGAGACGATGCTTGCTGCTCGTCCCCCGCTGGGCCGGTGGCGGCGTTGACGGAAGGTGACGCGGAACGGCGAGGACGCCCGCCGACAGGGGCTGTCTGGGCGACGCGGGAAGCGAGGGCGGCCCGGCGCTCCGCGTGGGCCCGACGTGCGTCAGACATGAGCGTGATTTCGGTGGAGAGCGGGGCGGTGGAAGTCGAATTCCGGCGCACCCCTACCTGGCGCGCCAAATGTCGGATTTCGGGTTCTGGCAGACCCTTGAGGTTCGAACACTAGGGTGCGTGCGGAGATTTTGCCTCCTATCTACCTGCACCCCTCAGCCACGCTAGGATCAAAGCTATAAAAAGAACAACACAAGGGACACGGGGTTTATACTGGTTCGGGCCACCGTTGTGCTGTAATACCCTACTCCAGTGTGTGGTGTGTGGATTGCCTCTTGGGCTGATGATGACGAACAATACAAGGAAGAACAGCCTCGCGAGGGTCTATTCTTGGCTGGGGCGATGAACTGATGGGAGGAGTTCAGCCACCTTTCTCTCTCTCTTTCTCTCTGCTTCTAGCCTCTCTAACGAGCCTCTTTCTTCCTACCACCCAAAAAAAAACCTTTTGCTCTGTGGGTGGCTGGTCCTATTTATAGAGGCCCTGGTCCTCTTCCCAAATATTGAGCGGGAAGGGAGCCAACAATGGCGGGCTAATTTGAAAGGGGACAGCAAGTATCAACTATCCTGACAAAAGTAGTCTTCGCCTGCTCAAAGCTCTGGTGATGACGCCGTCTTGGGCTCCATGGTGACCTCCATCCCGTAGTCCTCCTGGTCTTGGTCTTGTTGCACCGAAATGGCAACCTTTGCCTGATGCCTTGGTACTCCGCGGCTGCGCTTGCCCCCTTTGCACCAAAGAGGAAAGGAGGACGCTGCGCGGGCTGGCACCCGCCTGGTGCCCTGAGTCGTCATGGCTTGCGTCACGGACACCTCGCGAGGTACCCCGCCTTGATCTCTCTGCCTCCTTGGGAGCCAGCCCGACGAGGCCGTGCTTGAGGAAGCTCCGTGTCGTCCGCCCCGCGAGGCTTGGCCCCTTGCGAGGGTCTTGAGTTTGTGTTGGTGAAGATGGGCCGTGTTGGGCCCCCCTTTGAGCCACGCCGCAGGCCGCAGGCAGGCAAGTCTGGGGACCCCCGTTCCCAGAATGCCGACAGGAAGCGAATCACTGTTCATCTCCGACAGGCCCAGATACCCATCCGAAGAGGATACGTCGAGACGGTCCTTGGGTGGGCTGCATGATCATGTTCGGCATGACAATAAACAATAACACGAAAAATACCAGAACTGTTATGGTATCCGGATACTTACGATGTTGCTAGGGGCTTGTCCCTGGGCAACCACTCCTCGTCGTTGAACGCAGCTGTGGTGGAGCGGTCCGGAAGGAGGGTTCTTCCCTTCTTGGGCCCTTCGGCCTCCCCGGATGGGGCGCTCTTCCTTTTCTTATCTCCCCCGGCTGGATGGGGAGAATTTTCCTCTTCCTCCTCCTCATCTTCGTGGGAGGAGGGCGTCTCGGTGTTATCGGGCGACGATTCCGATACAACCTTGTGCCGGAGACCTTTCCTGGTCCCCGCGGACTTCTTCTTGGCCTTCTTCTCCGGTGCCTCATAGGGTGCCGGGACCAACATCTTCGTCAGGAGAGTACTTGCTGGATCTTCGGCCAGTGGGGCCGAACAATCGATCCGATACGCTGTCGCAACCCATTCCTGTCAAATAATGTGGACGTTGAGATCACATAATTATACTAGGGAAAGAAACGCCTTATGAGATATAAGGAGCTTACCAGATTAGCAGGGCACTTTGCGCTGAGTCCACGGACCTCAGTAAGAGAAGGAGGTACCTCGCCAGACTTGAACAGCACCCTCCAGATGTCCTGGTGCATTGTGTCGAAGAGCTCTCGTAGCGTCTGGTGCCTTGCCGAGTCGAACTCCCACATATTGAATGCCCGTCTTTGACACGGGAGGATCCAGCGAAAGAGCATGACCTGGACCACATTGACAAGCTTGATTTTCTTGCTTCTCATGTTTTTAACACAGTTCTGGAGTCCGGTCAGCTCCACCAATGAACCCCAAGATAAGCCCTTCTCTTTCCAGGAGGTGAGCCGCATGGGGATGCCGGATCGGAATTCGGGGGCCACCGCCCAGTTGGTGTCACGCGGCTCAGTGATGTAGAACCACCCCGATTGTCACCCCTTTACGGTCTCCACATAGGAACCTTCGAGCCAGGTGACGTTGGGCATGTTGTCACCATGGCGCCTCCGCACTCCGCTTGCTGGCCGACCACCACCTTCGGTTTAACATTGAAAGTCTTCAGCCACAGGCCGAAGTGGGGCTTGATGCGGAGGAAGGCCTCGCACACGATGATAAACACCGAGATGTTGAGGATGAAATTAGGGGCCAGATCATGGAAGTCCAGCCCATAGTAGAACATGAGCCCGCGAACAAATGGGTGGAGGGGAAATCCCAGCCCACGGACGAAATGGGTAAGGAATACAACCCTTTCGTGGGCTCAGGGGTAGGAACGATCTGCCCCGCTCCTGGGAGCCGGTGCGCGATATCTGCGGCCAGGTATCTGGCTTCCCGGAGCTTTGTGATGTTCTCCTCCGTAACAGAGGAGGCCATCCACTTGCCTCCCGCTCCGGACATGTTCGGAGTGGTTTTGCGGAGAGAATGCGAACTTGGGCGCTGGAGCTCGAGTACGCGAGAATGGATGGGCAGGAGAGAAGAAGGCGTGGGTAAAAAGGTGGAACCCTTATCCCTTTATAAGGGTGGAAGAAACTATGCGCCTCCCCACCTACCTAGTAAATTCGCTTATTCCCCAAGCGCCATGATTAATGGCGCGGTTGGGTTACCCACACCCATAATGATGAGAATCCCGTGATAAGGGGACACGATCTCTGCTTCGACAAGACGTGCCAAGAAGACCGCCTTGCAATATGTGCAGTAGCTGGTTGAGAAAAATGGTTTGAATAATGACCGGGCTATGGCGTGATGTCACATTACGAAAAGTTGTCAGCAGATTAGATTTGTGGAAATATTATACTCTCTATGGTGGTATGTGGAATTTGTTTTGCAGAGCCGGACACTATCCTTGTTTTCAAAATCTTCTATGGGGTATTCGGAGGAGGAACCCGCCTTGCAATGCTGAAGACAATCTGCGCGCCGGACTCGTCGTCATTAAAGCCTGGTTCAGGGGCTACTGAGGGAGTCCTGGATTAGGGTGTCCTTGGATAGCCGGACTATATACTTTGGCCGGACTGTTGGACTATGAAGATACAAGATTGAAGACTTCGTCCCGTGTCCGGATGGGACTCTCCTTTGCGTGGAAAGCAAGATTGGCGATTCGGATATGTAGATCTCCTCCCTTGTAAATGACTCTGTGTAACCCTAGCCCCTTTGGTGTCTATATTAACCGGAGGGTTTTAGTCCATAGGACAACAACAATCATACCATAAGCTAGCTTCTAGGGTTTAGCCTCTCTGATCTCGTGGTAGATCAACTCTTTTAATACTCATATCATCAAGATCAATCAAGCAGGAAGTAGGGTATTACCTCCATCAAGAGGGCCCGAACCTGGGTAAACATTGTGTCCCCCGCCTCCTGTTACCATCTGCCTTAGACGCACAGTTCGGGACCCCCTACCCGAGATCCGCCAGTTTTGACACCAACACCGGGTCTCGTGCTTCTCGCGTGCGGCGCGTTCCTTGGACGCTTTGTCCTCGGCCTTCGCTAACGCCTTCTTGAGGGCCGCCACCTCGGTCGCAGCCCTTAATAAAGTTCATGGAACTTTAGTCAGCATGAACCATTCATCCTTCCTAAATATGCACGCAGGTTACTGCATACCTTGGTTGTCCCCCAGCTGCTTCTTCACGAGGCCAAGCTCTTTCTCGGCCCACTCCAAGTTCTGCTTCGGTCCGGAGACCTCCGCAGTATGAGCGGCGGCAGCCAGCAGCGACACCTGCTTATTCACATAGACATCTTATGTTAGACTCCTACGAAAACTATTGTGATCCCATGTTCGGCTTTTCCTTTCCGGACACCGAACAGAGCATCAGGGGCTACTGTCCACATTGTGATAGTTCTTTCTACAATTGTTACCTCAAAGCCTGTTAAAAGGCTAGCGCAGGCTTCAGTCAGTCTGCTTTTGGCGGACTGAACCTTTTCGATCACCGTACCCATAAGGACACGGTGCTCATCCACAATGGAGGCGCCTCGTGGCGCTTCCAGCAGGTTATCCGGTGCCTCTGGTTGGATAGAGGTCACCCGCGGAACAGGCACACCTCCTCCTTTCGAGGAAGGCCGTTCGCTGGACTCCGGGGTCGTGTAGGTATCCGGAATGGTATCCGGCTGAGGGCCAAAGGGAACTTGGCCCCCATTGCCAGTCCCCATGGGGGCTTTTTCCCCCATGTGTCCGGTAGCCGACGAGTCATCCTGGGGCGCCACCTTAACGATTTCTGGAATCTCCCCCTAGTCTGGGAAGGTCCTTTGGGAAACCACCTCGTCTTCACCCTTGGGTGAGGCAGAGTGAGCGGGCGGCAGAGACATGCTAGCCATCTCCTTTGAGTCTACCGAACCCTCTATCGAGGATCGCGGGGAGCCGTTGCGGGCCAGACTGTAATGGCATAGTTTAAACACATTAATATTATAAACTGGAAAGGCCAGGTATTGGGAGGCACATAGGGTTTTGGTACTTACGAGGCAGCCCGAGGCTTGGTCCAGGGCATTCGCTCCGGACTGCTTTCAACATTCCATGTGGAGTTACCCGGAAGGGAGCCCTTCCCCCTCTTGGGCGCCTTCGCCTCTAGATTCGTGGAGGCCTCTCTTTTCTTCATTCCGCCTTCTTCCTCCTCCTCGCCGTCGTCTTCGGCAGTCGAAGAGTCAGTCTCGCCTTCGGACGACATGTCCGAAGCACCCTTTCGGCGAAGGCCACTCCTGGTCCCTTTGGCTGTCTTCTTGGCCTTCTTCTCCGGCACATCATAAGGCGCCGGAAATAGAATCTTCGTCAGGAGTTGGGTTTCCTCATCTTCGGGTAGTGGAGCTGGACAATTAATCCGCCCCTGTCGGTGTTTTGGGAACGGGGGTCCCCAGACATGCCTGCCTGCGGCTTGCGGCGTGGCTCAAGTGGGGGCCCAGCGCGGCCCATCTTCATCAGCTCAAGCTCAAGACCCCCGCGAGGGGCCAAGCCTCGCCGGGCGGACGACAGGAAGCTTTCTCAAGAGAGCGGCCTCATCAGGCAGGCTCGCGAGGAGGCAGAGAGATCAACGCAAGGGTACCTTGCAAGGATCCGTGACACAAGCCATGACGATCGAGACCAGGCGGGCGCCAGGCGGGCGCCGGCCTGCACAGGGTCCTTGTTTCCCCTTTGGTGCAAAGGGGGCAAGCACAGTCCAAGGCATCAGGCAAAGGTTGCCATTTCGGTGCAACGAGACCAAGACCAGCAGAGCGGTAGGACGTAGGTCACCGTGGAGCCCAAGACGGCGTCAACACCAGTGCTTTTGGCAGCCGAAGACCACCTTTGGTTAGGATAACTTGTACTAGATGTTCCCCTTCAAAATGGCCAATTGTTGGCGCCCTTCCCGCTCAATTATTCGGGGAGAGGCCCAGGGCCTCTATAAATAGAGATAGCCTCCACAAAGGAAGGAGACACCCAGGAGACACCCAGGGGAGACCCAGAAGAAAAAGAGGGAGACGGGCAGACAGACATCTAGAAATCGGGTAGAACCCGAACACACAAAGAGAGAGAGAGGCGACGGAACTCACCCTAGAAGTTCATCGCACTAGCTCAAAAACGCCTCTCGTGAGGCTGTTCTTCCCTTGTACTATCCATCATCAGCCCCTAAGGCAATCCACCACACCACACACTGGAGTAGGGTATTACACCACAACGGTGGCCCGAACCAGTATAAACCTCGTGTCTTTTGTGTTGTTCATCATTTTCATCTTAGTTCACACGAGAGGATCGGATGTAGATCGGTAGGGGAGAGATCTCCGCGCGCACCCCAGTGTTCGAACCTCAAGGGTCTGCCGGAACCCGAAATCCGACATTTGGCGCGCCAGGTAGGGGTGTGCCGGAGTCCTCCCTCCTGACGACCCGCTCTCCCTTGACATCACATCCCGCCCTCACGGCGGACAACGCGTCGCCCGCTCCAGCAACGGATGCCGACATTGGGGCCAGGGTGCTCCGGGCCTTGGCCCCCGCCTTGCGACAGGTGCAGTGGCCGCGCAAGTTCAGGCCTGAGATGTCGCCGCACTACGACGACGCGACGGACCCGATGATTTTCCTACTGGCGTACGAGGAGGCCGTCCTCGGAGCTGAGGGCGACGATCGGGTGATGGCCAAGTGGTTACCCATGGCCCTCACTGGCATCCCGCGTGCGTGGCTCCTCCACCTGCTGACGGCCTTTGTCACCTCCTGGGAGGAGCTACGCGACCTCTTCCTCACCCGTTTCGCCGCACCAATGCCGCCCGTCGTTGCAGCTCTCCTGGGTGGCTCCCATGCACCACCCTCGAGCCATCACGTCAAGCCGTTCACCCGCCGGATCAGCACCACCTCCAAGCGCCGAGAAGCTCCCCCAGGATGGGTGGCGCCCGAGGCCGATCTAACCTTCGACTCGGAGGAGCACCCCTTCAACCCCATTGGTTCGTGCGCGCTCCCGATGCTGTGCACCCCCACCATCTGCCAAATGGCCGTCACCAGGACCCTCATCGACGGTGGTGCCGGCCTCAACGTGCTCTCGATGGAGGCCTTCAGCCTCCTCCACGTGCCGCTGGAGCGGCTCCGACCCAGCAGGCCTTTCTCGGGCGTCGGAGCCGGTTCCACCGCCTCCTTGGGGTAGATCCTCCTCCCAGTGACCTTTGGCACCTGTGACAATTTCCACACGGAGCTGATTGACTTTGACATCGCCTCCATCGGCCTCCCCTACAACGCCATCCTCGGCTATCCGGCCCTGGCTCAGTTCATGGCAGCAACTCACCCGGCGTACAACCTCATGAAGATGCCTAGGAGCAGCGGCGTCCTCACCGTGTCAGGAGACACAAGGGATGTGCTGCAGGTGCTCCAGCTTGTTTTCAGGGCGGCCACAGTGGTGCAGCCCATTGGCACCGACACCCTCGAGCCCAAGGGGGCTGCGCCGGCTAAAAAGAAGCAGTTGTTCACCCAAGACAAGGCAGAAACCAAGCAGGTACCAGTCGACGAGGACGGGTTCGTTAGCGCCACCTTCACCATAGGGGCCAACCTCGAGCCCGAGCAAGAGAAAGCCCTGATTGGTTTCCTGCGTGTGAACAAGAAGGTGTTTGCGTGGGAACCTGATCAGTTAGCAGGGGTCCCAAGGGAAGTGATTGAGCATCACCTCAACGTGTGCCCCAATGTGCGCCCCGTGAAGCAGAAGGCAAGGCGGCAGTCTACTGAGAAACAAGCTTTCATCGTTCAAGAGACCCGGAAGCTAGAGGCGGCAGGAGTTATCCGCGAGGTTCGCTACCCTGATTGGTTGGCTAATCCGGTCGTTGTGCCGAAAAAGGGAGGAAAGGAGCGCATGTGCGTCGACTTCACCAACCTCAACAAGGCCTGCCCGCAGGATCCATTTCCACTCCCCCGCATTGACCAGATAGTCGACTCCACCGCAGAGTGTGACCTATTGTGCTTCCTAGATGCCTTCTCGGGCTATCACCAGACCAAGATGGCGGTAGAAGACGTAGAGAAGACGGCCTTCCTGACCCCGTGTGGAGTGTACTGCTATACGTGCATGACATTTGGGTTGGGCAACACAGGCGCGACCTTTCAGCGGCTGATGCACATCGCCTTAGGCCGGCAGCTCGGGAGGAACGCAGAAGCTTACATCAATGACATTGTGGTGAAGTCTCGTGAGGCAAGGACCCTGATACAGGACCTGGAAGAAACCTTCGCGAGCCTCAGCGAAGTGGACCTACGGCTCAACCCGGAGAAGTGCGTGTTTGGAGTCCCATCAGGCAAGCTCCTGGGTTTCCTCGTATCCCACAGGGGCATCGAAGCCAACCCGGAGAAGGTCAAGGCAGTCGAAGACATGAGCCCGCCAAGGACCCTCACAGAAATGCAGAAGCTCACCGGGCGTGTAACTGCGCTGGGGCGTTTCATCTCCAAGCTGGGGGAACAAGCGCTGCCCTTCTTCAAGCTGATGAAGAAAAAGGGCCCCTTCGAGTGGACTGAAGAGGCCGACAAGGCATTCCAAGACCTCAAGAGGTACCTTACCAGTCCACCAGTTATGGTAGCTCCGCGTCCTCGGGAGCCCCTGGTGCTCTACCTTGTGGCCACCCCCTACTCCGCTAGCGCAGCCCTGGTAGCGGTCAGGGAGGAGCGATGTGCCAAGGCCGCATCAACCGTCCGAACTGAAGCGAAACAGAGCCAGGAGGGCCTCGCGAAGGCGGCAACTGCAGCCGGAAAGGAACAACCGCGGCAGGAGAACGCACCCGGAGCAGGAGAGGCCCCCTCAGGCGACCAAGCACTGGGAGCTCCGTCGTCTCAAGAGACGCCTCGACCTCCGGAGGACGCAAGTAGTGCCAGCACCCTCAACCTCATCGAGCACCCCATGTATTTCATCGGCATAGTGCTACGGGACGCGAGGGCGCGGTACCCCATGCCTCAAAAGCTCCTCATCATGCTATTGGTGGCTTCACGCAAGCTGCGGCACTACTTCCAAGGCCACCCCATCAAGGTCGTCTCGGCGTACCCCTTGGAGAGGGTACTCAGGAGCCCCAACTCGGCTGGAAGGGTTGCTGAATGGAACATCGAGCTACAAGCATTTCAGCTAGAATTTAGTACGACCAGAGTCATCAAGGGAGCCGCGCTAGCAGATTTCATGGCAGAATGGGCAGAAGCGCCGAGTCTCGAGGCAGGCGAAGACCGATCACTTTCCCCGGGAAGTGAAGCACCAGATGGCTGGGTCATGTACTTTGATGGGGCGTTCTCCCGACACGGTGCGGGAGCTGGCGCAGTGCTCATATCCCCTACCCAGGACAAACTCTACTACGCCGTGCAACTTTGCTTCCAGCACGGAGAAAAGGTCTCCAACAACATAGCGGAGTACGAAGGCCTAATAGCAGGCTTGAAGGCCGCAGCTGCCTTAGGGGTGAAGCGCCTCATCATCAAGGGCAATTCGCAGCTCCTCGTCAACTTCTCCAACAAGATATACGAGCCAAAGGACGAGCACATGGAGGCCTACCTCGCTGAGGTCCCCAAGATGGAGAAACAGCTCTGGCGACTGGAGTTGCAGCATATGCCTCGCGGCACCAATCAGGAGGCTGACGACATTGCCAAGAGGGCATCTAGGCGGCTGCCTCAGGAGCCCGGCGTCTTTGAGGAGCGGCTCTTCAAACCCTCGGCGGTGTCGTCGCTGTCTAGCACGGCACAACTAAGGGAGGAGCTCCCTCAGCCGCCTACCTCAGGAGCCCCGGTCTGCGGCCCAGCCTCGGGGGCATGCCTGCTCCTAGCGTTAGAGCCTCAGGAAGGGTGTTGGATCCCGGAGCTCAAGAACTTCCTGACGCAAGGGACTCTGCCGGGGAATGAGGAGGAGGCGGAGCGTGTGGCGCGGCAGGCCACGGTTTATTGCATCAGGGATGGAGAGCTCCACAGGAAGCGACCGAATGACGTGTCCTTACGTTGCATCTCCCGAGAGCAAGGGAAGGAGCTACTGGTGGACATACACGGCGGAGACTGCGGGCACCACTCGTCGTCATGGACCCTCGTTGGCAAGGCGTTCCGTAGTGGATTCTATTGGCCGACAGCACTCAACGACACCGTTGAGCTTGTGAAGTCTTGCGAGGCCTGCCAGTTTCACGCTAAGCAGATCCATCAGCCTGCGGGGGGGTCTACAGACTATACCCCTCCCATGGCCGTTCGCAGTTTGGGGCTCGACATTCTGGGCCCGTTTCCTCGGGCGCCATGGGGCTATCGCTACCTCTATGTCGCCATGGACAAATTCACCAAGTGGGCTGAGGTGGAAACCGTCCGCACAATCCTGGCAAGCTCAGCGGTCAAATTCATCAAGGGCCTGGTGAGCCGATTTGGGGTGCCCAACCCCATCATCACCGACAACGGTTCGCAATTCACCAGTAATCTCTTCAAAACGTGTTGTGCTAACCTTGGAACGCAGATATGCTACGCTTCGGTAGCACACCCCCGGAGCAACGGCCAGGCCGAGCGGGCCAACACGGAGGTCCTGAGGGGCCTCAAAGCCAGGACCTTCAAGAAGCTGGAAGCCTGTGGCAGGGGCTGGTACGACGAGCTCTGCTCCATGCTGTGGTCAATCCGCACGACAGCGACCAAGCCGACTGGCGAGACCCCATTCTTCCTCGTCAATGGAGCAGAGGATGTTCTCCCTCACGAGGTCAGGTGTCGCTCCGCGTGGGTCCTGGCATTTGACGAGGCTCAGCAGGACGCCATGCGGGGGATGGATCTCATGCTGGGGGAGGAACGCCGTCGGGAAGCCGGACTGCGAGCGGCAAGGTACCAACAGGCGCTACGACGATACCACTGCCGCAACATCCGCCCCAGGACCCTTGAGGTAGGGGATCTCGTGCTCAGACGGGTTCTCTCCAGGGAGGGGATGCACAAGCTCTCTCCCATGTGGGAGGGCCCGTTCAAGGTTGTTCATGTTTCCAAGCCTGGCTCCGCGCGCTTGGAGACTCCGAAGGGAGTACCCATCCAGAACGCATGGAACATTCAACATCTCCGGAGGTTCTACCCCTGAGCGAGGCCTAGCGCCAAGGAAAGGCCCGGTGCCTGTGAAGAAGGCGAATACCTGTGAAGCTGCATTTTGGAAAAGGCCCGGTGCCTGTGAAGAAGGCAAATGCCTGTGAAGCCGCGTTTTGGAAAAGGCCCGGTGCCTGTGAAGAAGGCGAATGCCTGTGAAGCTGCATTTTGGAAAAGGCTCGGTGCCTGTGAAGAAGGCAAATGCCTGTGAAGCTGCCGCGTTTCGAGAAAGGCCCGGTGCCTGTGAAGAAGGCCACTGCCTATGAAGCTCGCCGCCCGTGACACTCTCACGTAATAATGAGTGGGGCTGTACATGCCCCGGAGTCTCCGGAGTGCCGCCCTTGGGCCTCGGGGGCTCCCGCCCACGCCTAGTGGCAGCACTTAGCTCCGCGCTGGTAAGAAGACGTCGAAGACTAGAATAGGTGCCGGACGCGGCTTTTTCATTTGATTTCTGCAGTTGGCGTGTTTATTCCCGTTTGAAGTCTTATTGGAGTTGTCAGCGTTCCTGGCTTGTGACTCTTGGTCTTTCTCGCTCGCTCGCCTCGTTTTCTCTCGCACAAGTCTCGCGAGGGATGTTCGCGGGCGCCCTCGTGAGCGTCTTCCTTCCCGATCGTCTGGAGCTTTCCTGTCTGAGTCCTCTGCGGGAGCACCCCTCCCAGTCCATGCCTCATGGGCATTGCGACACAAACGCATGACCTAGGCTGATCGCCCCCACTGCTGGGACCAAAGGTTACCCCTCTAACTAATCCTTGCAGGGCATGAAGCGCATGGCGAGGCCTCAGCCTCTGGAGGCAAGTGTCACGTCAAGCTCCACCAAGCTCAAATGACTCCCGCACATGGACACGCAGCACAGAAACATAGCACAGAGATGGCAAAAGCAACGCGACACTTGACAACAACAGTTCTAACACGCCCCCACGGGGCCCTGTACTACCTTCTTGCGCATGAAAGGAAGGAAACAAAATGGACACGACCTGTCCAACAACAACCTACAACAAAAGCTCGAGCCGCTCCTGGGTGTCAGGCGGACGCCTCCTCACGCTTCACCAGGGTGGGGCGGCGGGTGGACCCACTTATAGCCGAAGGAGGCCAACTGCCGAGCACCACGATCGTAGGTAATCATGACCGGTTTCTCTACATGCAGGAACTTGTCAAGTCGTGCAGTTGCCGAGGCGTCGTGGGGAAGCGCAGACGCCCACGTCCAATCAACTACCATGCGGCGCCCAAGGCCGCAGGCTATTAGGGCCCGCGGCGCTTCGCGCTTGCCCCTTCGCTTCTCTGCTAAGCCAAGCCCGCGCGCGCCTTGGGCCCAGGGGCTACTGTCGGTGTTCTAGGAATGGGGGTCCCCAGACTTGCCTGCCTGCGGCTTGCGGCATGGCTCAAGTGGGGCCCCAGCGCGGCCCATCTTCGTCAGCTCAAGCTCAAGACCCTCGCGAGGGGCCAAGCCTCGCGGGGCGGATGACAGGAAGCTTCCTCAAGAGAGCGGCCTCATCAGGCAGGCTCGCGAGGAGGCGGAGAGATCAATGCAAGGGTACCTCGCGAGGATCCCGTGACACAAGCCATGACGATCGAGACCAAGCAGGCGCCAGGCGGGCGCCGGCCTACACAGGGTCCTTGTTTCCCCTTTGGTGCAAAGGGGGCAAGCACATGCCAAGGCATCAGGCAAAGGTTGCCATTCCGGTGCAATGAGACCAAGACCAGCAGAGCGGTAGGACGGAGGTCACCGTGGAGCCCAAGACGGTGTCATCACCAGTGCTTTTGGTAGCCGAAGACCACCTTTGGTCAGGATAACTTGTACTAGATGTTCCCCTTCAAATTGGCCAATTGTTGGCGCCCTTCCCGCTCAATTATTCGGGGAGAGGCCCAGGGCCTCTATAAATAAAGCTAGCCTCCACAAAGGAAGGAGACACCCAGGAGACACCCAGGGGAGACCTAGAAGAAAAAGAGGGAGACGGGCAGACAGACATCTAGAAATCGGGTAGAACCCCAGCAGAGAGAGAGAGAGGCGATAGAACTCACCCTAGCAGTTCATCACACCAGCTCAAGAACGCCTCTCGCGAGGCTGTTCTTCCCTTGTACTATCCATCATCAGCCCCTGAGGCAATCCACCACACCACACACCGGAGTAGGGTATTACACCACAACGGTGGCCTGAACCAGTATAAACCTCGTGTCTCTTGTGTAGTTCATCATTTTCATCTTAGTTCGCACAAGAGGATCGGACATAGATCGGTAGGGGAGAGATCTCCGCGCGCACCCCAGTGTTCGAAACTCAAGGGTCTGCCGGAACCAGAAATCCGACAGCCCCGCTATGTCGATCCAGGCCTAAAAATTGATAGGAAGGCTTAGACTCCTTCTCAAAATATGCCAGTAAAGGCTATACCTTGAAGACATGAAAGAACTGGCCGAATTGGCCTAGCATTTTAAGCTGAGCCCACGATCCTCGGTCGTGGGCGGTGGTGTCTCGTCGGCCTTGAAGAGCACTTTCCAGATATCTTCATGCGTCGTGCTGAAGAGCTCTAGTACCATCTGGTGCTTGGCCGGATCGAACTCCCACAAATAGCAAGTTCGACATTAGCACGGAAGGATTCGGTGAATGAGCATAACCTGGATCACGTTGACGAGTTTGATCCTCTTGGTTATCATGTTCTGAACGCACGTCTAGAGCCCAGTCAGCTCACTGGAAGAACCCCAGGTTAGGCCCTTCTCTTGCTAGGAGGTGAGCCGCAGCGGAGCTCCAGATTGAAATTCGGGGGCCACCGCCCAGTTGGTGTCGCGCGGCTCGGTGATGTAGAACCACCCCGACTGCCACCCCTTCACCGTCTCCACAAAGGAGCCTTCGGGCCATGTAACATTGGGCATCTTGCCCACCATGGCGCCTCCACACTCTGCTTGTTGGCCTCTCACCACCTTCGGCTTTACATTGAAATTCTTCAGCCATAGGCCGAAGTGAGGCCGGATACGGAGAAAGGCCTCGCAAACGACTATAAATGCCGAGATGTTGAGGATAAAGTTGGGGGCTAGATCATGGAAGTCCAGGCCGTAGTAAAACATCAGTACGCGGACAAACGGGTGGAGAGGGAATACCAGCTCGCGGACGAAATGTGTGAGAAACACAACCCTCTCATGGGGCTCTGGGGTAGGGACGATCTGTCCCTTAGCCGGGAGACAGTGAACGATCTCCTTGACCAGGTATCCGGCCTCTCTAAGCTCCTTGATGTCTTTCTTCTTAACAGAGGAAGCCATCCACTTGCCACCAGCTCTGGATCCGGACATGGTTGGAGTGTTTTCTCCGGTGGGGGAAGCTAGAGCTTGGGCGCTGGAGCTCAAGAATGGATGGGCAAAGGAAGGAGAAGGCAGTGGTGCGTGAGGACAAATCCTTATCCCCTTATAAAGGCCGCAAATATCAAACGCCTCCCTACTCGCCTTAAAACTCGCCTATTCCCAAGGGCTGTGTAAACGGCACGGTTGGGTTACCCACGTCGGGTATTGATGAGAATCCCGTAATAAGGGGACATGATCTCTGCTTTGAGAAGACGTGTCGATGGCAACCGCGTCTCGAAACATGGAACGGCCAACACAAAACGGTCTGAAATTATGACTGGGCGGACGTGATGTCACGTTGTAACAAGTTGTCAGCGGATTGGACTCGTGGAGTATTATATTCTCTCTGCGGTTGTGTGTGGTGTGTTTAACAAGTCCGAATACAATCATCCCGTCTGGAGATTATCTTGGAGTTCAGAAATAAGGGAACCCGCCTTGCAATGCCGAAGACAAATCTACGTGGCGGACTCCTAGTCATTGAAGCCAGGTTCAGGGGCTACTGAGGGAGTCCTGGACTAAGGGGTCCTCGGACGTCCGGCCTGTTAGCCATGGGCCAGACTGATGGGCTGTGAAGATACGGAGACCAAAGACTGCACCCATGTCTGGATGGGACTCTCCTTGGCGTGGAAGGCAAGCTTGGCGATCGAATATATAGATTCCTTTTCTTTGTAACCGACCTTGTGCAACCCTAGATCCTCCCGGTGTCTATATAAACCGGAGGACTTAGTCCGAAGGAGGGGAAGATTCATTAACATACCCATACAAGCTAGACCTCTAGGGTTTAGCCATTACGATCTCGAGGTATATCAACTCTTGTAATATTCGTATTCATCAATATCAATCAAGCAGGATGTACGGTATTACGTCCATAGACCTCTGACGCATAGTTCGGGACCCCCTACCCGAGATCTGCCGGTTTTGACACCGACAACGACCTCCGGCAGACCCTGGATAGCAGAGCAGGATATACCCGATCGATTTACGGATCGCAAGGACGTTCCTCAACACGTGATCATGGCTACCTATTTGGACGTGACAAACCTAGTCACGCCCGAGCCAACAACCGCGGACGGACTCCATCGGAGCTACGTCGCGATGCGGCCAGATATAGAGGCGTCGCACATCCTCTTTGCTTCACTGATGAAGTAATGGATCACGAATTCCCTGAAGGGTTCAAACCCCTAAATATTGAATCATACGATGGGACAACTGATCCCGCGATATGGATCGAGGACTTTATCCTCCACATCCACATGGCCCGCAGAGACGACCTCCATGCTATCAAATACCTCCCACTAAAGCTTAAAGGACCAACTCGGCACTGGTTAAACAGCCTGCCTGAAAATTCTATCGGCAGCTGGGAGGACTTGGAAGAAGCCTTCCTTGACAACTTCCAAGGTACATATGTCCGGCCAGCAGACGCCGATGACTTAAGCCACATAGTTCAACAACCTGGAGAGTCAGCCAAAAAATTCTAGACTAGGTTCCTAACCAAAAAGAACCTAGATCGTCGACTATCCAGATGCCGAAGCCCTAGCGGCCTTTAAACATAGCATCCGCGACGAATGGCTCGCCCGCCACCTCGGCCAAGAAAAGCCAAAATCTATGGCAGCTCTTACAGCACTCATGACCCGCTTTTGCGTGGGTGAGGATAGTTGGCTCGCTCGTAGCAAAAAACACAGCCAGCGAGGCAGGCCCCTCCGAGGTTAAAAACTGTAATGGCAAGCTCCAATGTAAGAGACAAACGCCGAAGCAATGGTGATAATACCGACGACACTACAGTCAACACCAGATTCAGCGGCTCCAAGTCCAGCTAGCGGAAGAAACCATACAAAAGAAACAATCAGGGACCATCCAGCCTAGACCGCATACTCGATCGTCCGTGCCAGATTCATGGCACCCCAGACAAACCACCCAATCATACCAACAGAGATTGTTGGGTTTTTAAACAGACCGGCAAGTTAAATGCTGAAAACAAGGATAAGGGATCGCAAAGCGAAGACGACGAGGAGGAGGCCCGGCTGCCGAACACAGGGGGACAGAAGAAGTTTCCCCCTCAGGTCAAAACGGTGAACATGATATACTCTACCCACATCCCCAAGAGGGAGCGCAAGCGCGCACTCAGGGACGTCTACGCGATAGAGCCAGTCGCGCCAAAATTTAATCCATGGTCGTCATGCCCGATCACTTTTGATCGCCGGGATCATCCGACTAGTACAAGTCATGGCGGTTTAGCCACACTGGTCCTAGACCCAATAATTGATGGGTTCCACCTCACGCGAGTCCTGATGGACGGTGGCAGCAGCCTCAACTTGCTCTCTCAGGATACAGTGCGCAAAATGGGCATTCATCCATCACGGATCAAACCCACAAAGACTACGTTCAAAGGAGTCATACCAGGTGTAGAGGCCCGCTGTGCGGGCTCAATCACGCTCAAGGTTGTCTTCTGATCTCTAGACAATTTCCGAAGCGAGGAGTTAATCTTCGACATAGACCCCTTTCACAGCGGCTATCACGCACTGCTCGGACGGACCACATTCGCCTGATTCAACGCAGTGCCACACTATGCTTATCTCAATCTCAGGATGCTCGGTCCACGTGGCATCATAACAGTCAATGGAAATACGGAACGCTCCCTCCATACAGAAGAGCACACAGCTGCCTTAGCAGTAGAAGTACAGAGCGGCCTTCTCAAGCAGAACCTTAATTCGGCTGCCGAGCACACGGACACCGTCAAGAGGGTCCGAACTACCTTGCAGCAGGACAGCTCAGGCTCGTCAGGAGCTAGACTAGCAATTTGGCCTCCGTCCCAGTCCTAGTCAAGTAGTGGCATTCGCACCACGCGTACATAACTACGCACTCAAAATTCCATGGGCATCGACGGAGGCATAGCTAGTTTGTGATCCACAGTACGGCTCAACCGACACCGGATACACACACACTTTCACTTTTATTCGTTTCCTTCTCAGGTTTCAATCCCGCAGGCCCCATCTGATGGCCTAATCACCAGCCCTCTTGAAGGATAAACACACCAAGACAGCGAGAAGTGCAGACATACGGGGGATTTTCAAGGTGGTTTCCTTAACAATCACTCTACCTGTTTTTCAGGACCCACATGCAGCTCTCCCTTGGTTTTTGTCATGTTAAATAGCTTGTTGCTTATCGCACTACTTGTATCAATGCGCCTCGACGTATTAATCAAACTACAATGAAAACAATTCGCGGCTGGAGCTTTAAGGCCCCAACTTATCACCTTTTGCACCCTTTCTATTTTCTTTCTTTTTTTATCTTCTTGTTCCATGTGGGTAACCCTATCAGGTAGCACCCATACACTTTGGTACGTTTGATGTTTGCCAGGGGCTTCATAGCACCCCACACTACGGCAACAAAAGTCCGAACACTTTCTATAGTATAGTTCGGCACCCCGAATTTAGCACTATATGCACTGGCTCCGAATCATGTCTTTGGTTAATAGTTGGGTTGCCCGGCTCCTGTGCTTGCTACCTTACGTTCCTCTATATTGGCTAAGGTAGTAAAGGGAGAACTACTACGATTGTGCCTTGGTTTATCCAAAGGAGCACCTCAATAGAGAAAGCCGAAAACTGACTGTCATGATGCGGCGAGAGCCGGTCAGTTGTTCGGAGGTTGCAAATCATTGGAGATTTCTTCTGCATTATGCGAAGGATCGGTACTTCCCGATCAGACGCTTATAGCACTCTGGTTCATATACTAGGGGCTGCACCCATATTTTTATTGGCAAACTCCTATGGCTAAGTGAGGGTGTTCAAGCCGCATAGTCTGATTTCCTGGTTCGTTGCGCTAAACAACTCCTTCAAGGACCATATAATTGGATCAAGATTGTTTAGATTCCATCCAGAACACCTTTGTACTACCTACGTGAGGGCAGAAGCCGACGACTGGCCAACCCTCAGATTTCATACACCACGGCCGCACATGAGGTAAAATTTAAAACATAACAAGCATTATATTACAAACCCACTTTGTTCTATCATACAAGGTAGAAGGAACTTGAATACATTCATTCAAAGATAATGTCCTGCACACATCGCATCGCCACAATGCAGGACCCCTCCAGGATGTCTTTAAAATACTGCTCTGGCGTGCGGTGCTCCTTGCCTTCAGGTGGCCCCTCGGTCACAAGCTTGACGGCATCCATCTTCGCCCACCACACCTTGACGCGGGCAAAGGCCATGCGCGCACCCTCGATGCAAGCCGACTTCTTGACGATGTCCAGCCGAGGGCAGGCACCTACCAGCCGCTTCACGAGTCCGAAGTAGCTGCTGGGTATGGCTTCGGCAGGCCACAGCCGGATTACTAAATCCTTCATGGCCAGTTCGACCACCCTATGCAGCTCGACCAGTTGTTTTAGCTTATCGGTGAAGGGCACCAGATGTTCTGGCGCAAGGTATTGCAACCAGAACAGCTTCTCCGTCGAGCTCCCTTCTTCGGCTTAGAAGAACTCCGCAGCATCGAACACGCTGCGCGGCAGATCCGCAAATGCCCCTGCAGAACTCCGAATACGGGTTAGTAGGAAATATTTCTTCTTCATGTGCTTGCTTTGCATACTAAATGCCTTACCCGCTGCGATCTCCTTGACCTCCTGGATCTCATGGAGGGCACCCTAGGCTTCAACCCGGGCCGCTTCCGCGCTTTGGCGAGCCTTTGAGAGTTCGTCCTCTCAAGCCGAAACATCTCCCTCCAAGGCCTCATACTTCTTGACAACATCTTGGAGCTCCTGCTGGACGTCGTTCAGCCTGGCCTTAAGCTTTTTATGAGCAGCCTGCTCCTTGACAGCTTTTCCCTCGGCTTCGGCCATGGCCTTTTTAAGGGCCACGACCTCAATCGTCGCTCCTACACATATCATGACATTACGGTCAGTATACATCATTTATTCTTCCCGAATATAGAGCGAGTCACTACATACATAGTTGGTCTTCCAGCTGCTTCCTCGCTTGGCCGAGCTCTTCTTCGACCCGCTCTAGTTTCTGCTTTAGTCCGGAGACTTCGGCAGTGTGAGAGGTCGCGGCCAGCAGCGACGCCTGCTTATTCAAATAAGACACAGTTTGGTTAGCTTCCTGTGAAATTTAATTGATCCTCTGCCCGGCTTTTCTTTTCGAACACCGGACAGTGTCTTAGGGGCTACTGTCTACATTGGGATTTTCTCGGTTAAATGTTGCTTACCTCAAAACCTTTCAGCAGGCCACTGCAGGCTTCGGTCAGTCCGCTCTTAACGGACTAAACCTTCTCAATCACCGTACCCATAAGGATACAGTGTTCTTCCACAATGGAAGCGCCTCGTAGCGCTTCCAATAGATTAGCCGGCGCCTCTGGTTGGACAGAGGTTGCCGGCGGGACGGGTGCACCTCCTTCACTTGAAGGAGGTTGCTTGTCGGACTCTGGGGTCGTATGGGTCTCCGGATCCATGCTCAAAGGGGGGCCAAATTGAGCACCACCCCCATCGTCAGTCTTCATGGGGGCCTATTCCCCCATGTGTCCGGCGACCAAGGTGTCTCCCTCCAGCGCTGTCTTGACGGTCTCTCAAACCTCTCCCTGGCCTGGGAAGGTCGGGACAGCACCTCATCATCTCCCTTGTCCTTGGGAGAGTAAGCAGCCGTCGATGTCTCGCTGGCCATCTCCTTTGAGTCCAACGAGTCTCTTGATAAGGATCGCTAGGAGCTGTCGTGGGCCGAACTGCAATAACATGATTAAACCACATAAATATCATAAAGTGGAAAGGCCAGATAAATGGACGTGTACGAGTTCGTAGTACTCATGATGCGTCTAGGGGCTTGTTCCGGGGGCGTCGCTCCAGACTGCTGTCGATGTCCCATGCGGAGCTGCCCACGAGAGGGCCTTTCCCCTTCTTGGGCGCCTTCGCCTCCAGATTTGTGGAGGCCGCCCTCTTCTTCCTTCCCCCGTTAGGGGAAGAGTCGCTTTCCTCCTCCTCCTCATCGTCGTCTTCTTCGGCGGCGGAGGACCGGGTCTTGTCTTCCGACATCGCGTCCGAAGCGCCCTTGCGGCGGGGGCCACTCCGGACCCCCTTGGCCTTCTTCGCCGGTGCCTAATAGGGCGCCGGCACCAGCATCTTCGCTAAGCGCGGGATGACTGGTTCTTCAGGCAGCGGAGCTGGACACTGGATCTGCTTCGCCCTCTCCATCCAGTCCTGAAGAAGCAATGATAATAAAAGCTTAAATATCATCCTTGAAACAAGAAAGAAGGGGATGCGTTAAAATAACATACCTCGTTGGCGAGGTGGTTAATGTCGTGCCCGCGGTCCGAATCTGTGGCCGGCAGTGTCTCATTGCCCTTGAAGAGCAACTTCCAGGCGTCTTTGTGAGTGGTTTCGAAGAGCCTCTTCAGGGTATGGTGCTTCTTCGGATTGAACTCCCATAGAGGGAGGCTTCGGCTTTGTCATGGGACAATCCCGCAAACTAGCATCACCTGGATTACATCGACAAGTTTGACATCTTTGTCCACCATGCTTTGAACGCGCATCTGCAGCGCTATCAGCTCATATGGTGAACACTAGTTTGGGCTCTTCTTGACCCAGGAGTTGAGTCGCATGGGAGCGCCAGAGTTTAATCCGGCAGCTGCGGCCCAGGTGGCGCCGCGAGGTTCTGTGATGTAGAACCATAGTTTCTGCCATTCCTTTACAGTCTCCACGAAAGTGCCTTTTGGCCAGGAGACATTGGTCACCTTGCTCACCATGGCGCCTCCGCACTCCGCATGCTGGCCATCCACCACCTTCGGCTTCACGTTGAAGACCTTGAGCCATAGCCCGAAGTGGGGTTGGATGCAGAGGAAGGTCTCACACATGACGATGAATGCCGAGATGTTGAGGAAAGAGTTCGGGGATAGATCATGGAAGTATATCCCGTAATAGTACATCATCTCGCGGACGAAAGGGTGGAGTGGAAACCCTAGCCCATGGAGCAAATGAGGGATGAATATCACCCTCTCGTTGGGCTTCGGTGAGGGGACGACTTGCCCCTGGGCTGGAAGACGATGGGCGATTTCCTTTGCCAGGTAACCGGCCGCCTGAAGCTCAATAATGTCCTTCTCCTTGACGAAGGAGGCCATCCACTTGCCTTGACCTCCGGATCCGGACATGGTTGAGTGCTTGCTCGAGTGGGAAGAAGATGATAACTTGGGCGCTGGAGCTCAAAAGTGGAAGGGCAGAGGAAGAGAGAAGGCGTGGGAGAAGAAGGGGGAATCCTTATCCCCTTATAAAGGCAGTGCATATTGAACGCCTATCCACTCACCCTAAAACTCGCCTATTCCCAAGGGCTGTGTAAATGGCACGGTTGGGTTACCCACACCCGTATTGATGAGAATCCTGCAATAAGGGGACACGATCTCTGCTTCGACAAGACGTGCCAATGGCAACCGCGTCTCGAAACATGGAGCGGCAGACGAAAAACGGTTCGAAATTGTGACAGACGGACGTGATGTCATGTTGCAAAAAATTGTCAGTAGATTGGACTCGTGGATTATTATATATATTCTCCGCGGTTGTGTGTGGTGTGTGTGTTGCAGGTCCGGACATGACCATTACGTCCGAAGACCATTTTAGAGTTCGGAAGGAGGAACCCACCTTGCAATGCCAAAGACAGATCTACGCGCTGGATACCTTGTCATTGAAGCTACGTTCAGGGGCTGTTGAGCAAGTCCTGGACTAAGGGGTCCTCGGGTGTCCGGCCTGTTAGCCATGGGCCGGACTGATGGGCTGTGAAGATACGAAGACCAAAGACTGCACCCGTGTCCGGAAGGGACTCTCCTTGGCGTGGAAGGCAAGCTTGGCGATCAAATAAGTAGATTCCTTTCTTTGTAACTGACCTTATGTAACCCTAGATCCTCCCGGTGTCTATATAAACCAGAGGACTTAGTCCCGAGGGAGGACAATCATTACCATAGTCATATAGGCTAGTCTTTTAGGGTTTAGCCATCTCGATCTCGTGGTAGATCAACTCTTGTAATACTCATATTCATCAAGATCAATCGAGCAGGAAGTAGGGTATTACCTCCATAGAGAGGGCCCGAACCTGGGTAAACATCGTATCCCATGTCTCATGTTACCATCAACCTTGGACGCATAGTTCGGGACAACCTACACGAGATCTGCCGGTTTTGACACCGATAGCCTCCATGTTGGTTGCTTGACATCCACTCCAAGTCCCCTGGATCACATTTGTTCCAAAAATAACTCTCTCAAAGGTTTTATTCCGTTTGGATTCCGTTTGATATTCCTTTTCTGCGGAACACTGAAATAGGCAAAAAAACAGCAATTTGCACTGGGCCTTGGGTTAGTAGGTTAGTCCCAAAAATAATATAAAAGTGTATAAATAAGCCCAATAACATCCAAAACAGATAATATTATAGCATGGAACAATCAAAAATTATAGATACGTTGGAGACGTATCAAGCATCCCCAAGCTTAATTCTTGCTCGTCCTCGAGTAGGTAAATAAATGATAAAAATAGAATTTTTGATGTGGAATGCTACCTAGCATAATTCTCAATGTAATTTTCTTTATTGTGGAATGCATTTTCAGATCCGAGAGATTCAAGACAAAAGTTTAATGTTGGCATAAAAATAATAATACTTCAAGCATAGTAACTAAGCAATCATGTCTTCTCAAAACAACATGGCAAAAGAAAGTTCATCCCTACAAAATCATATATTTTGGTCATGCTCCATTTTCGTCACACAAGAATGCTCTCATCTTGCACAACCCCAATGACAAGCCAAGCAATTGTTTCATACTTCAGTAATCTCAAACTTTTTTCAACTTTCACGCAATACATGAGCGTGAGCCATGGATATAACATTATGGGTGGAATAGAATAATGATAGGGGGTTATGTGGAGAAGACAAAAAAGGAGAAAGTCTCACATCGATGAGGCTAATCAATGGTCTAGGGAGATGCCCATCAATTGATGTCAATGCAAGGAGTAGGGATTGCCATGCAAGGGATGCACTAGAGCTATAAATGTATGAAACCTCAACAAAAGAAACTAAGTGGGTGTGCATCCAACTTGCTTGCTCACGAAGACCTAGGTCATTTGAGGAAGCCCATTGTTGGAATATACAAGCCAAGTTCTATAATGAAAAATTCCCACTAGTATATGAAAGTGACAAAACAAGAGACTCTCTATCATAAGGATCATGGTGCTACTTTCAAGCACAAGTGTGGAAAAGGATAGTAGCATTGTCCCTTTTTATTTATTTATTTTATTTTTTCGGGGCCTTTCTTTTTTTGTCCTTTCTCCCTTTTTTATTTGGGACAATGCTCTATTAATGATTATCATCACACTTCTATCTATTTACAACTCAATGCTTACAACTCGATACTAGAACAAAATATGACTCTATATGAATGCCTACGGTGGTGTACCGGGAAGGGCAATGAATCAAGAGTGACATGTATGATAAATTATGCATGGTGGTTTTGCCACAAATACGATGTCAACTACATGATCATGCAAAGCAATACGACAATGATGAAGTGTGTCATAAATGAAATGGTGGAAAGTTGCATGGCAATATATCTTAGAATGGATATGGAAATGCCATAATAGGTAGGTATGGTGGATGTTTTGAGGAAGATATAAGGAGGTTTATGTGTGATAGAGCATATCATATCACGGGGTTTGGATGCACTGGCAAAGTTTACACCAACTCTCAAGGTGAGAAAGGGCAATGCACGGTACCGAAGAGGCTAGCAATGATGGAAGGGTGAGAGTGCGTATAATCCATGGACTCAACATTAGTCATAAAGAACTCACATACTTATTACCAAAATCTACAAGTCATCAAAAACCAAGCACTACGTGCATGCTCCTAGGGGATAGATTGGTAGGAAAAGACCATCGCTCATCCCCGACCGCCACTCATAAGGAAGACAATCTAAGAACACCTCATGTTTCAAATTTGTTACACAACGGTTACCATACGTGCATGCTACAGGACTTGCAAACTTCAACACAAGTATTTCTCAAATTCACAACTACTCAACTAGCACAAGTATAATATCACCACCTTTATATCTCAAAACAATTATCAAGTATCAAACTTCTCATAGTATTCAATGCACTTTCTATGATAGTTTTTATTATACCCATCTTGGATGCCTATCATATTAGGTCTAGTTTCATAACCAAAGAAAATTACCATGCTTTTCTAAAGGACTCTCAAAATAATATAAGTGAAGCATGATAGATCAATAATTTCAATAAAATAAAACCACCACCGTGCTCTAAAAGATATAAGTGAAGCACTAGAGCAAAATTATCTAGCTCAAAAGATATAACTGAAGCACATAGAGTATTCTAATAAATTTCAATTCATGTGTGTATCTCCCAAAAGGTGTGTACATCAAGGATGATTGCGGTAAACTAAAAAGAAAAGACTCAAATCATACAAGATGCTTCAAGCAGAACACATATCATGTGGTGAATAAAAATATAGCATCAAGTAAAGTTACCGATAGAAGAAGACGAAATAGGAGATGCCTTCCGGGGCATCCCCAAGATTAGGCTTTTGGTTGTCCTTGAATTTTACCTTGGGGTGCCAGGCTCTTGCCACTCCTTGTTCCATAATCCATCAAATATTTACCCAAAACTTGAAAACTTCACAACACAAAACTTAAACAGAAAATCTCATGAGCTCCGTTAGTAAAAGAAAACAAACCAACATCATAAGGTACTGTAATGAACTCATTCTTTATTTATATTTGTGTTAAACCTACTGTATTCCAACTTCTGTATGGTTCATAACCTCTGATACTAGCCATAGATTCATCAAAATAAGCAAACAACACACGAAAAACAGAATCTGTCAAAAACAGAACAGTCTGTAATAATATGTAGGTTTCGAATACTTCTGTAACCCAAAAATTTCTAAAATAATTTCCTGGAGGTGAGTAAATTATCTTTTAATCATATAAAAAAAGAATCAACTTAATCGCACTCTCCAGTAAAAAATGGCAGCAAATCTCGTGAGCGCTAAAGTTTCTGTTTTTTACAGCAAGATTGCAAAGACTTTCCCCTAGTCTTCCCAAAGGTTCTACTTGGCACAAACACTAATTAAAAGCAAAAAACCACATCTAAACAGAGGCTAGATGAATTATTTATTACTAAACAGAACCAAAAAGCAAGGAACAAAAATAAAATTGGGTTGCCTCCCAACAAGCGCCATGTTTAATGCCCCTAGCTAGGCATAAAAGCAAAAATAGATCTAGGTATTATCATCTTTGGTATGCAATCCATAAGTGGATCTCATAATAGATTCATAAGGTAATTTAATTTTCTTTCTAGGAAAGTGTTCCATGCCTTTCCTTAACGAAAATTGGAATCTAATATTCCCTTCCTTCATATCAATAATTGCACCAATTGTTCTAAGGAAAGGCCTACCAAGAATAATAGGACATGTAGAATTGCAATCAATATCAAGAAAAATGAAATCTACGGGCACATAATTCCTATTTGCAACAATAAGAACATCATTAATCCTTCCCATAGGTTTCTTAATAGTGGAATCCGCAAGGTGCAAATTTAAAGAACAATCGTCAAATTCACGAAAACCTAACATATCACACAAAGTTTTTGGAATCGTGGAAACGCTAGCACCCAAATCACATCAAGCATAACATTGATGATCTTTAATTTTAATTTTAATAGTGGGTCCCCACTCATCATAAATTTTTCTAGGGATAGAAACTTCCAATTCAAGCTTTTCTTCATAAGATTGCATTAAAGCATCAATGATATGTTTAGTAAAAGCTTTATTTTGATTATAAGCATGCAGAGAATTTAGCATGGATTGCAACAACGAAATACAATCTATTAAAGAACAATTATCATAATTAAATTCCTTGAAATAAAAATTAGTGGGTTCATTGCTACTTAAAGTTTTGACCTCATCAATCCCACTTTTACCAATTTTTGCATCAAGATCTAAAAACTCCAAATCATTGGGACACCTTTTAACTAAAGTTGACTCATCTCCACTCCCATCATTATCAAGATTCATATTGCAAAACAAAGATTTAATAGGGGACACATCAATCACTTTTAGATCTTCATCCTTATTATCATCAAAACTAGAAGAACACGCTTTCACAAAGCAATCTTTTTTAGCACGCATCCTAGCGTTCTTTCTTTGCACTCATCAATGGAAATTCTCATAGATTTGAGAGACTCATTGATATCATGCTTAGGTGGAATAGATCTAAGTTTCAAAGAATCAACATCAAGAGAAATTCTATCCACATTCCTAGCCAACTCATCAATCTTAGATAATTTTTCTTCAATGAAAGCATTGAAACTCTTTTGAGAACTAATAAATTCTTTAATATTAGATTAAATATCAAAGGGCATCTTATTATAATTTCCATAAGAATTGTTGTAGGAATTACCATAATTATTAGAGGAATTACTAGGAAACGACCTAGGATTAAAATTACCTCTATACACGTTATTACCAAAATTGTTTCTACCAAAAAAATTCACATCCATAGATTAATTATTATTCTCAATCAAAGTAGATAAAGGCATATCATTAGGATCAGAAGAAACACTCTTATTAGGAAACTATTTCATAAGTTCATCCATCTTTCCACTCAAAACATTGATTTCTTCTATAGCATGCACTTTTTTACTAGTAGATCTTTCAGTGTGCCATTGAGAATAATTAACCATAATATTATCTAAGAGTTTAGTAGCTTCTCCTAAGGTGATTTCCATAAAAGTGTCTCCCGCGACTGAATCTAAAATATTTCTAGAAGCAAAATTTAATCTGGCATAAAAAATTTGTATATTCATTCAAAGATTGAAACCATGTGTGGGGCAATTACATATCATTCATTTCATCCTCTCCCAAGCTTGTGCAACATGTTCACGATCAAGTTGCTTAAAATTCATAATATCGTTTCTAAGAGAGATGATCTTAGCGAGAGGAAAGTACTTAGAGATAAAAGCATCTTTGCACTTATTCAATGAATTGATACTATTTGTAGGCAAAGACGAAAACCAAGTTTTAGCATGATCTCTAAGAGAAAACGGAAATAGCTTCAATTTAACAATATCATTGTCCACATCTTTCTTCTTTTGCATATCACACAAATCAACAAAGTTGTTTAGATGGGTAGCGGCATCTTCACTAGGAAGGTCGGAAAACGGATCTTTCATGACAAGATTCAGCAAAGCGGCATTAATTTCATAAGATTCAGCATCAGTAAGAGGAGCAATCGGAGTGCTAATAAAATCATTATTGTTGGTGTTGGAAAAATCACACAATTTAGTAATATCTTGAGCCATCGTGACAAGCAATCCAACACACAAGCAAGCGAAAAGAGATGAATCGGAAAAGAGAAGGGGAACGAAAAAAGAGGGCGAATAAAACGGCAAGGGTGAAGTGGGGGAGAGGAAAACGAGAGGCAAATGGCAAATAATGTAATGCAAGGGATAAGAGTTTGTGATGGGTACTTGATATGTCTTGACTAGTGCATAGATCTCCCCGGCAACGGCGCCAGAAATCCTTCTTGCTACGTCTTGAGCACTGCGTTGGTTTTCCCTTGAAGAGGAAAGTGACGGTGTCCTGGACTAGGGGGTACTCACCATGTCATCTCCCGATCTGTTAGATTGGGCCGAGGACCCCCATGACCGTATACTCATGGGCCAGTTCGGATAGCTACCGCATACATGGAAGATTCCACAAAGACTTGGTGATCAAGACAAGGACTCCTCCCCACCGGCGTATTTGGCTAGGACTCTTGTTATCCTAGGCCTCTGGTGCATTATATAAACCGAGGCCAGGCTAGTCGATAGAGATATATACAACAATCATACCATAGGCTAGCTACTAGGGTTTAGCCTCTACGATCTTGTGGTAGATCAACTCTGGTAATACTCATATCATCAAGATCAATCAAGCAGGACGTAGGGTATTACCTCCATCGAGAGGGCCCAAACCTGGGTAAACATCGTGTCCCCCGCCTCCTGTTACCAATGATCCTAGACGCATAGTTCGGGACCCCTTACCCGAGATCCGCCGGTTTTGACACCGACATTGGTGCTTTCGTTGAGAGTTCCGTTGTGTGATCGGCAAAAGGATCAATGGCTCGCCCGCAGGTCAACTACGACGCCGGCTTCTTCATCACCGGCTCGGCCGGTCACCTTGGCTGGACCGAGGACTGTGCCCTACCTCCGATCGTCATGTTCAGATGAGGGCCTTCATCAACATCAACTCCGATCTCTATCAAGATCATGGAGGGATCATCCAGGGAGCCCTGGGGCTCAACGTCAACATTGCCCTCGGGCGACCGTGCTGTTTTTCTGAACAGTGAACTCGTATCTGCCGCCACCACCTCCTCAAGTGTCGTTTTAACAATTGCTTCGGTAGAATTGTGCGGAATTCAGTCTACAACAACCTTGTAAATATTCGTCGAGTTCCGATGGAGGAATCTCTGGCAATCCGCGATATACCGGAGCCCTGTCAAATCTAGATGAGAATCTGAACGAGTTTAGGGCGTGGTGTCCAGCTTCTAGCTCGGACGTCCTTTGGAAGATCCAACCGTTGATCGGCTGCGGAATTCCTATATCTACCACCCCTCAAAATTTCATCTCGATCCGACCGTCCAAACTTTGGGAACCTTCCGATTAGTGCATCCCTTTCCGGATCTGTTTCCTATGCGAAAACGAATCCAACACGAGTTCGTTTTTTTGTGAACGGGATTTCGGACATCCTTTTTGAAGGAAGTTTTGTATGGGGTATTGTGTTTTGTTCCCAAACACATCCCACTAACTTTAAAATCTTTTGAACATGATCTTCACCATCATGCTGGTGTCGAACCAGTCCGGCAATATTGCTTCACTGCTGCCGACCTGCGCTAGACACGTCATCACTTTGTTGAGCCGAGCTCAACTTCTTCGGATCATCATCTCAGCGAGCCGAATAGGAGTTCAGCATCGCGAAGGATAAATCATCACCAACATCGCCGCCCCACGGATTACATGGACCGGGCACGCCGGCATCGCCGCACTGTCACTTCATCAAGCTGGCATTCACCACGTCACGACCTGCATCGGTAGGGCTGCACTGTTGCTCCTTCAAGCCGGTGTCTATCACGCCGACCTACTTCGACTCATTGGCTGACATCGAGGCTTCGACATCTCGGCTAGACCGGGGGCCTCGCCATCTCTTCATCAACCTACTCTGGAGACTTCGATGTCACTAGTCGACCAGCTCCGTCACGTTAGCTGGACCGAGGGCTTTGCCTCGGCAAGCCAACCTTTGCCAGCATCGCCAGGCCGTCGCTTTATCGCCCATCAAGCAATGGGTGTGCGGATCGAGTCCCAATTTTGGGAATCACCTTTCTTCGGATTGCTACAACAAATAAACCAGGTGCTATTAATCCTAGTATTTTTTTGCTTGTTTGGGTTCATCTATCCCAAGGAATTATTACTCTGGTTTGTCCATCATATGTACGCAGGTCTATCAAATGGTGGCCGCATTAACGACGGTCGCATGGTGGTTCAGTCAGTTTCCGTATATAGTCCGGCGAGCGCCGCATCCGGAACTCGGACCGACCTGTGAATTCAGGCTTTGCCACGCCTTTACCGCTTCACGCTGACGCCCGGCGTCGACATTGACTTCGGCGCCAGGCCATATTTCTTTTATGGCTCACTTTGCATAAATTATTTATTATGCAATGATTGTTTTTTACTATTATCTCTTGTTTGCACCATTTTTTGTGTACAGGAAAATGATCCGGATTGGGCAGTATCGTCAACTCGGCATGCTGACATACCACGCCACCTCGGCTAGACGGGGGGCTTCGTCAACACTTCATTACCCCATGCCGGGGACTTCGGCATCACTCTGCCGACCTACATTGACCGTGCTATGTCACCACTTCAGAGTGCCGAGCTCTTTGCTCCGCCACCTTGGGACTGGCTTGGGGGATGGAACCTTGTCTCGCATCAAGCTCGGACCGTGTCATCAATACCGAACACATTAACCAGCTAAGTTGCCTTCATGCTCAAAGTTTTAAATTTTTAACTTGTGTTCGGTTCGACCAAGCTTTATACTTTTTTGGAAAAAAGTTGCTTGTAAAAAATCTCCTTGTCAAAACTTTGTTTGTGACACACAAATTCAAATACCCCGTTTACTTGGGGGCTTCCTTTATGAAGCTTTTCCTCTTGCATATGATTATACTTGTACGACTTCGTTCCTTGTTCGTGTATTACGCCACAATTTGCACCATGTTGACTTAAGCGATTTGCAAGCTGGGTTGCCTCGCTCCTGTGTTTACCCCTACGTTCCTGATTGTTCGGCTAGGGAGTAAAGGGAGCACCTCTGCGATTGTCATGATCGGGTCATCCAAGCCGGACCTCAGACTGGGTGAAGCCGAAAGGTAGCGCTCTTATTTTTTTCAATTATGGCCGGCACACAACGGAACTCATGAGTACAAAAAATCTATTGCACAAGTCTCATAGTAACAATGAGCACCGAAGAAAGGTATCGGTGGGGGTACTATTTTCTTCGAAGATGCTTCTTACACTTCGTCGGCAATATAGCATAAGTTCCCTGAGTGCGCTTTGTCTGTTACAGCCTTATGGCCTGATTTCCTAGTTATCGGAAACACCGTCGATATTCTTGACAGGTGGAGTACATAACACTCTTTGGCCCTTGACCGAAGAGGGAGAAGCCAACAGTCGGTTAAGATGCGTATAAAGTTCGGGTGAACATAGATATGATATAAGTACTTTGGTACATACAATCATTATACCTAAAATTCTTTTACCCAAGTAACTTGGGGGCTCTTAAATTTATATGAGCCGTTTTATAGTAAGTGTTCTTCTTCTTAGTCGTTGCAAAGTTTTTGTTCTTATTATTTATCACTCCTTTTTTCGACACGACTGTGTGGTCACTAGCCGGGGAGCCTAATTTTCCTCTCAAAGCCGCTAGAGTTTAGTTTACTAAACTCGCCTAAAGAGAAGTACTCCACCTTCGGGATAGGAGGTTGAAGCCGTAGGCTGACCCGCTTGAAGTCTTTAGATAGGATGTGTCATGTTAAAACATGACAGAAGCACTTTTTTTTCTAAAGTCCAATTTTCAGATTGGCACCGAACACTTGATCTTGTTCGGACGTCAGGTTTTCACTGACGTTTTTTGGTTCCAGGCCTATGGTACTTTTTAACTATTTGTGTGTTTCCAGCATAAGTCTCGCAGTGCAACGCCGGACACCTTTAGAGATTCGGCAAAAACATTCTCGGGCACTACTATATATGCATCGCTTTCGAATTGTGTCTTCATTCAATAGTTGGGTTGCCCGGCTCCTGTGCTTGCCTCCTACGTTCCGCTTTGTTCGGCTAGGTGTGCAAGGGGAGAACCACTGCGATTGTGCTTCCAGCTCGCCTGGTTAAGCACCTCAGTGGAGAAAGCCGAAAACTGACTGTCACAATAGGCGTAAATTGGTCAGCGATCCGATGACTATGTTAAATGACGGGCCGTTCATAGCATTGGCTGAAGTGTTTACGGCTTGACCTCGGATGTCGCCGAACACTAACCGGGGGCTCATAGCTAGCTTCCCTAGTTTAAATCTCCTATGACTAAGCAAAATTTATAAACCCCGCATATCTGATTGCCTCGTTTCTGCTAACACAACCGCCTTCGGGCACCGAGACGTCAGCTAAGGGTTGTTTTGTTATTGCGGAAACACCCTGTGTAGTATCTACCAAGGGGTAAAGGCCGACAATGGGCCACTTTCAACTGATAAGCGGTCGCAATGGAGTCAAAATAATGATGTAAAGTACTTGGATACATAGAATCATTACACATAATCTGTGATTTTACTCTGGATATCGATCCTTAATTCGACCACCCGTGCCCACATTAAGGCTCGGGGGCTATTGGGCTTTGCGCTCATTATTTACAAATATCAAGGGGGCACATCAATCCCCTGATCTGGTGTTGCCACCCGACCAGTGTCTCGGGGGCTACTGCATTGCCTATTCAATGCCGAAAATTCAAAGGGCTCAGTGTTCGGCTTGATTGAACTATGGGAAAGCGCGTCTTCGGACAACAATAAGTACCATCTGGACCTATCTGGCATCAAGCTAATATACCACGGTGACTTCTCACGACCCTCTCTCAGGGGCCCATTCACCGATCACTATTATCTCTAATATATTACATTGCGTTTTTTATTCCTATGTATGCTGCCGAGCTAGGAGTTAATCCTCAGGCCGATTTCGCGCATCGACCTGAGTCTCAGGGGCTACTGGGAAGAACGGTTTTATGCTTGCCTTCAGGTGCATCTCGGGTTATAGACTGATACACACCTTGAGGGCAACTGGATAGACATCGGTAGAGAATAAACTGCACCAGTTAAAAATATTCACAAAAATTAGCCCGCGGTCGGGGTGGTGCACCACCTTGGAAGCTGTCCGACATAAAGCTCGGGCTCTAGCGGCTAGCTCCATAGAGGGCATTTCCGGCATTAAGCTTGGCTAAACTCCTTCAACTTTTTTGGACCAAGATGATCTATGACATCTTGGATATAGTCCGGCGTTGGAGCTCGGATACATTTCGGCGTTAGAGCTCAGAAGCAGTCCGACATTGGTGCTCGGCTGCAAAAGATACCTCGAATGCACTCCGGCGTTAGAGCTCGGACGCAAGAGGACACTGCCTCCCGGGAACAACTTCAAACTCGAGGTGTGGCATAAAAATAACAAGGCATTGATAAAGGCCGGAAACTTAAAGGGGCTCCTCGGATACCCGATGTGTAAACTTGTCGAATGCATTTCAGCGATCCCCAAGATCGAAGATGAGAAGATTTGTTGAACCAGTTTTCAAGACCGACAACCGAAGATGAAGAACAGTTCAGAAGAATCGAGGAACGTCCCTAACTTGAAGACCGGTTCAGGGGGCTACTGACGGTGTCCTGGACTAGGGGGTACTCACCACGTCATCTCCCGATCTGTTAGATTGGGTCGAGGACAGCTGCCGCATACATGGAAGATTCCACAAAGACTTGGTGATCAAGACAAGGACTCCTCCCCACCGGCATATTCGGCTAGGACTCTTGTTATCCTAGGCCTCTGGTGCATTATATAAACGAAGGCCAGGCTAGTCGATAGAGATATATACAATAATCATAGCATAGGCTAGCTTCTAGGGTTTAGCCTCTACGATCTCGTGGTAGATCAACTCTTGTAATACTCATATCATCAAGATCAATCAAGCAGGACGTAGGGTATTACCTCCATCAAGAGGGCCTGAACCTGGGTAAACATCATGTCCCCCGCCTCCTGTTACCATCAATCCTAGACGCACAGTTCGGGACCCCCTACCCGAGATCCGCCGGTTTTGACACCGACAGAAAGGGTGATGCAGCAAAGTAGCGTAAGTATTTCCCTCAGTTTTTGAGAACCAAGGTATCAATCCAGTAGGAGACTACACGCAAGTCCCTCGTACCTACACAAACAAATAAGAACCTCGCAACCAACGCGATAAAGGGGTTGTCAATCCCTTCACGGTCACTTACGAGAGTGAGATCTGATAGAGATAATAATAATAATAAGATAAATATTTTTGGCATTTTTATGATATAGATTGAAAGTAAAGATTGGAAAATAAACGGTAATAGAAATAGCTTGTTGACGGAAGATTAATATAAAGGAGAATATACCCGGGGGCCATAGGTTTCACTAGTGGCTTCTCTCAAGATAGCATAAGTATTACGGTGAATGAACAAACTACTGTCAAGCAATTGATATAAAAGTGCATAATTATGAGAATATCTAGGCATGATCATGTATATAGGCATCACGTCTGCAATAAGTAGAACGAAACGATTCTGCATCTACTACTATTACTCCACACATCGACCGCTATCCAGCATGCATCTAGAGTATTAAGTTCATAAGAACAGAGTAATGCATTAGGCAAGATGACATGATGTAGAGGGATAAACTCAAGCAATATTATATAAACCCCATCTTTTTATCCTTGATGGCAACAATACAATACGTGCCTTGCTGCCCCTGTTGTCACTTGGAAAGGACACCACAAGATTTTGAACCCAAAGCTAAGCACTTCTCCCATTGCAAGAAAGATCAATCTAGTAGGCCAAACCAAACTGATAATTCGAAGAGACTTGCAAAGATAACCAATCATACATAAAAGATTTCAGAGAAGAATCAAATATTGTTCATAGATAAACTTGATCATAAACCCACAATTCATCGGATCTCGACATACACACCGCAAAAAGAGTTACATCAAATAGAAATCCAAGAAGATCGAGGAGAACATTGTATTGAGATCCAAAGAGAGAGAAGAAGCCATCTAGATAATAACTATGGACTGGAAGGTCTGAGGTAAACTAGTCACACATCATCGGAGGGGCCATGGAGTTGATGTAGAGTCCCTCCATGGTCGATTCCCCCTTTGACGGAACTCCGGAAAAGACCCCAAGATGGGATATCTTGGGTACAGAAGGTTGTGGCGGTGGAAATAGGGTTTCGTGGTGCTCCTGGATGTTTTCGGGGTATATGAATATATATATATATATAGGAGGAAGAAGTAGGTCGGTGGAGCCACGAGGGGGGAGGGCGCGCCCGGGGGGTAGGCGCGCCCCCTGCCTCGTGGCCTCCTTGTTGGTTGCTTGACGTCCACTCCAAGTCCCCTGGATCACGTTTGTTCCAAAAATAACTCTCCCGAAGGTTTTATTCCGTTTGATATTCCTTTTCTGTGAAACACTAAAATAGGCAAAAAACAGCAATTTGCACTGTGCCTTGGGTTAGTAGGTTAGTCCCAAAAATAATATAAAAGTGTATAAATAAGCCCAATAACATCCAAAACAGATAATATAATAGCATGGAACAATCAAAACTTATTGATACGTTGGAGACGTATCACCGCACCCCTCTCCATGAGTGAAGGTGGAGATGGTGCTCGTGCTTCTCCAGCCCAATCATTCTAGCGAGGCTAGGTGGAGCATCCTCAGGAGAAGTCATCCCTGAGGCCCTGCTGGTCCCAGAGGTGCCAACGTCCGGCTCAGGTGCTGGGGTCCCAGAGGCTCAGGAGCCTCCTGCCTCCTAGGCCATGGTGATGACGACGCCTCTTCCTCCTCCTTCTGCCGTGTTGCTGACCCCAGGTTCCTCCGCTTCTCCTGGTGTCCTGGAGCGGGCCCTTTCCGAGATGGCCCGGCTACGAGAAGATCTTCAGGGAGTCGAACTCCTCCTGGTGGTTGGGCACCTGGAGATGGTCTTTGGCTGGCTTCATTCTGACGTGTCTGTTCAGGCGGTGCTGAGCCAGGCCGCGGCGACCTCCGAGGGGGAGAAGCAAGCCGCAGCCCAGGCAGCAGTTGCTGGCGAGGCGGCACTGAAGGACATCGAGGCTGCCCAAGGTCACTGCCGGGCGTTGGAGGCTGAGCTGAAGATCCTGCATGAAGAGCATGCAGAAGATGCTCGTGGCCGTAAGGCGGAGGAAGAGAGGATGAAATCCTGGGAGGACGCCATCAAGGGTCACAACGCCGAGCTGGAGTAGTTGCCGCAGGCGCAGGCCGCTAAGCGCGGCTGGCTGGAGGAGCTGGAGCGAAAGGTGCAGGCGGAGAAAGCCAAACTTGACGCCAAGACGAAGGTTCTGGCCGAGGACCGCGCGGCCTTCGCACTCCTCGAGAAGAGGTCTTGTGAGGCTCTGAAGACAGTTTATGAGAACGGCTTGGAGAAGCCGCTGGCCACCGATGAGGATGGCCCCACCCAGTTGCTTCCCTACTTGGTCGAGGCGCTTGAGGAAGTCGTGAGCGGCATCGGCCCCATGTCAGAGGAAGAGGCTCACGTCCTTTCTTCAGCCGCGCTGACGCGCGTCTTCAGCCACCTCCATCTTCGCGATCCTACCACCCGCCTTGACGAGCTGCTGGAGCCTGTGGACGACGAGCGCTACGCAGCTGCCACCGCAGCCGTGAAGGGTCAGGTGGAGGCCCTGATGCAGAAGTTCCGCGGCTTCGCCCCCATGCCTTCGACCTACGGTACAGGTGAAGGCCACGCCGCCCAGGAGGGGGCGCCTTTTGCGGGCGCCAGCGGTGTCCAGGGATGACTTGCTTGCGGCTCCTTTCCTGTTTAAACTCCTGTAGCATGTACCGTGCCTCATGGAGGCATTTAAACTTGTGTTTGATACTCAGAGAACAATATGTCTTGTAATATGTGCTTTGTGATTTTGCGATTTCCTTCCCATTTGCTTTACGTTCTACGTCTTCAGAGCCCGACCCCATGCATACCTCAGCTGCCATTGGCCCGACCGGATCACCAGGACGGCCCAAGGAGTGAGGGGCTACGTGGTCCTTTAGGCTCCTGAGTCGCGATGCTTAGGAGTCCCCCTTGACGCGCAAACAGCTTGTGGAAAGGAGATGCAAGGATAGGTCTAGTGTTCTACATCGGCAGGGCCCGACCCCGCACATACCTCAGCCGCCATTGGGCCAACCGGATCACCAGGATGGACCAAGGAGTGAGGGGCTACGCGGTCAGTTAAGCTCCTGAGTCGTGATGCTCGGGAGTCCCCCTTGACGTTCAAACGACCTTCGTACCTTAGCTCTGCTTGGGAGGGCGCGCGACGACCAGGTCCGAGGGACCTGGTGGGGTGGCGTACGATTGAGCGTGACCCGAGCACATCCCCCGTGCCCAGCCCCCTCGCGCGACTCTCTCGAGGGAAGGTGTTGCAATGAGGCCAGACACTGAGCCTGGAGGCTCCCTGAGGTTGGTATGGCCATGAGGCCACCCTCAGTTGTTTATCACCAGGATGGACTATGGCGCTTCCACACTTGCACGGGCATAGCCGCTCCTCGGCAGTGTCGACTGTCAGCACGGAGCATGGTGCTTCCACTGGTACGTGGGAGGGGACTCCCTACTACGGAGAGCCCCCGGGGCGTATACAGCCCCGCCCTGACACGTGGCTTGCACGGCAGGGCTGGAGGAGGTGTATCTGGGCACTCGTGAACCAGCGCGGGACTCACGAGGCCCTACCTCAAGGCGGGTTGCGCCTGGTATTGATTCTTGATGGCTGTGGTGTTCCTACGAGATGGTTAGACAATCTGCGCCGAGTGGATTTCCCGAGGCTATCGTACGAGAAGGCCAAGCACCAACGACCCCAGGAGGTGACGTGAATGGGGCCGGCCCGCCAGACAGAGCTCAACCGTTGGATTTATCAACGCTGCAGGGACGGGCCCGAGCACAGACGCCGTGCCTAGCCTTCTAATGTGAAGGATCCTGAAGAAAGGCAATCGGCGTGCGGCTCCCTAGTTAGGTGATAATCAAGAAGGCGATAACCATGGATAGACTATGCATGAGAAGCAAACTGGCCCAGGTAAATGCAGGAACGATACATGCCACTGGGTCAGACCCGAGCGGCCTGGGGATGATGCTTCCCTAGGGGCGCTCCCAACAGAGCGAACTGAAGATGCAACCGGATACATGCCGCAGGGACGGACCCACGCGGGCTGCGAATGATGCAGCCTAGGGGGCGCTCCCAACTAAATGAACTTGGAAAGATGTCACCTGGTTTGGTTGCCGAAGGGGTGTTGGGGTAGCTGAAGACGCGTAGCGAAGAAGTCGCCCCTCACGAGCCGCCAGTGCCCCCAGCCTCGGGAGGCTCTGGAGGCTCGGGCGGCCCCTTGAGGACCATCTCTATCTCTGCCAGGAATACGTGATGCCTGTCCTCCTGACCCACCATGACACTCTGCGGGTTACGCTGGAAGGCAGCAGCCACACTCGGCAGGCCGAACAGCATGCGAACGTAGCTATGAGGTGGACCCTCGCAGCGTCCAACATGCGAAGGCCAGAAGCACTCCTGAGATGCAGCCTGGTTGAGCCCTGAGATGTCGATGCAGACGCACAGCTCACCACCCTCGCTTGGTGGGGAGTAACGCCAGGTGGGCGGCAGTCGTCGCGTATTGCTCTTGCTTCCTGAAGCTCCCGAGATGCCTTGTCGATGAACTCTTGAGCGCCAGGCGCTCTTCGCCTGGCGCCCTCCTGAGGGAAACGTGCCGTGAAGCATGCCTCCACATGGTGCCCGAGCGCCTCCCTCGGGATGCTGTCCAGGTCTGAGGCCCTCCAGAAGAGAGCCCCCGAGCCCTGCCCGAGGACGGCACCAGGCACGCCTCCATATGCGAGGGAGAGAGGCGCCCCAGGCATGGGCGTAGATCCTGAAGTGGTGCCACCGGAGGTGCCGCTCCCTTGAGGCCCTGCGTGGAGCAGCTGCTTCTTCTTAGGGTTGGCCTCAGGAGCATACTACATTGCATTGCTGTCGGGGTCTTCGAGTGATGCAGCTTGGAAGGCACGCTCGAGGGAGCACACTGTGTCTCTTCCTTCGCAGGGGATGGTGATGATTCCGCCGCTTCTGGGCATCTTGAGGACGTTGTAGCCATGGTGGGCGACTGCCATGAATTTGGCCAGCGCTGGGTACCCGAGGATGGCATTATACGGCAGACGGATGTGGGTGACGTCGAAGTCAATGAGCTTGGTGTGGTAGTTGTCAGGCTAACCGAAGGTGACAGGGAGGCGAACCTGCCCCTATGAGGGTGGTAGAGCCATCAGTCACTCCTGAGAAAGGTTTGGTAGGCTAGAGCTGATTGTATGGCACTTGAAGGCTATCAAAAGTCTCGACAGACAGGACATTGAGCCCTGCGCCACTGTCGATGAGGGTCTTGGTGACTTGGACATTGCTGATGACGGGTGAACAGAGCATCGGGAGAACGTCGGCCGTTGCCGCGCACTTGAGCTGGTCTGCCGAGCTTAAGGTGATGGTGTACTTGTACCATCTGAGCGGGCGTGTGGCCTCGAGCCTAGGGAGGACTGCGTTCACCTCACGAGCAAATTTCTTGAAGACTCGTTGAGAGGCTGGGGCTTGAGCTCCGCCCAAGATGCAGGCGATAGCTCGCGGCTCTTGGAAGCCCCCAGCCCCCTCATCCTGTTGATGGTCGTCGTTCCTTCTTGGTGGTGGCAGTGGAGGGAGACCAGGGTTGCCCTGAGGACGGTCCTCACGAGGCTGGTCCCTCCAGGCACCCTCATGAGGTTGGTCCTGCCAACAATCCTCGCGAGGTTGGTCGAGCCACTCCTGGCGGGGCCCACGGTCGTCCCAACGTCCTCCACCACGTCCACCTCCTCGGCCGTAGCCCCAGTTGCTGTGCTCGGGGCGTCGACCGAAGCGTCCATCTCGAATGGCCCTGAGTGTCGGTGTTCTGGGAATGGGGGTCCCCAGACTTGCCTACCTGCGGCCTGCGGCGTTGCTCAAAGGGGGGCCCAGCGCGGCCCATCTTTACCAACACAAACCCAAGACCCTCGCGAGGGGCCAAGCCTCACAGGGCGGACGACGCGGAGCTTCCTCAGGCACGGCCTCATCAGGCTGGCTCACGAGGAGGCGGAGAGACCAAGGCGGGGTACCTCACGAGGTGCCCGTGACGCAAGCCATGACGACCAAGGGCGCCAGGCGGGTACCAGCCCGCGCAGTGTCCTCGTTTCCTCTTTGGCGCAAAGGGGGCAAGCGCAGCCGTGGAGTACCGAGGCATTAGGCAAAGGTTGCCATTTCGGTGCAACAAGACCAAGACCAGAAGGACTGCAAGACGGAGGTCATCGTGGAGCCCAAGACGGCGTCACCACCAGAGCTTTGCTCAGGCGAAGACTACTTTTGTCAGGGTAGCTAGTACTAGCTGTCCCCGTCAAATTAGCCCGCCATTGTTGGCTCCCTTCCCGCTCGATATTTGGGAAGAGGACCAGGGCCTCTATAAATAGGACCAGCCACCCATAGAGCAAGGGGGGTTCTAGAGAGGAGGTTCTTTAGAGAGGGGTTCGATCAGAGAGAGAGAGAGAGAGAGAGAAGGGTGACTGAACTCCAGCCAGGAGTTCATCCCCCCAGCCAAGAACAGACCCTCGCGAGGCTGTTCCTCCTTGTATTGTTCATCATCATCAGCCCAAGAGGCAATCCACCACACCACACACTGGAGTAGGGTATTACACCAAAACGGTGGCCCGAACCAGTATAAACCTCGTGTCCCTTGTGTTGTTCTTTCCATGGTTTAGATCTTAGCGAGGTGGAGGGGTGCAGGTAGGTAGGAAGCGAAATCTCTGCGTGCACCCCAGTGTTCGAACCTCAAGGGTCTGCCGGAACCCGAAATCCGACATTTGGCGCGCCAGGTAGTGGTGCGCCGGGATTCGTCTTCCACCACCCCGTTCTCCTCCGACCATCACGCCCATGTTTGACGCTCGTCCCGCGTCGCCCAGACGGCCCCTGTCGGCGGGCGTCCTCGCCGTTCCCCGTGACCTGCCATCAACGCCGCCACCGGCCCGGCGGGGGACGAGCAGCAAGCATCGTCTCAGCATCCGTCCGTGCGGCAAGACGGCCGCACCGCAACTCCCTCGCTCACCCCAGCTGGTTCTTCGTCCCGCGCGCTCCGCGCGCCCATGGAGGCTCAGGCTGCACTCATCGCGGCAAACGAGCTCCTGCGCTACCGTCCCATCGACGACGTCTATGAAGAATGGCTCGACCGCGTCACCGAGCTCGTCCGCGCCGCAGGGGGCTCTCCCGCGCCGTCCGTTCCGCTGCACCGCACCCCGCCCCGTGCGGGCAGCTCCGGCGGCGCCCTGGCCGCCTCCTCCTCAGGAAGGCGCCATGGCTCCAAGGCGCGTGGCCCCTGGGCGGAACCCGCTCCGTCAGGTGCCAGCGCGGCAAGAGCAGAGCTGTCAAGAAGTCCCTCACCCGCAAGAAGCTGCCCGGGCGCTCCCTGCTCCAGCACGTCGCGACCATGCTCCTGCTCCCGCGCGTCAAGACCCCGTGCTGCTCCCAGCTGCAGCGTGTGGGGACATGCAAGACCAAGCTTCCCGTCACCCAAGGCCTCCCGTGGCCACAGCAGGCTGCCGCGCCTTCACCGCTGAGCTAAGCAGCGTCGCGTGGCCCGGCAAGTTCAAGCTAGACCTGCCTCCTCACTACGATGGCACGGCTCACCCTGCGGAGTTCCTCCAGGTCTACGAGTTGGGCATCAAAGCTGCAAACGGAGACGAGAAGGTCATGGCGAACTGGTTCCCCATGGCGCTCAAGGACGGGGCCCGCACCTGGCTCCTAAACCTGGCTCCAGGCACAATCTCCTCCTGGGATGAGATGCGCACCCGCTTCATCGCCAACTTCCAAGGCACTCGCAACCGGCCACCCGCCGTGAGCGACATGCGCCGCATCAAGCAACAGCCCGGGGAGACCCTGCAGAAGTACATCCAGCGCTTCAACAACGCACGCCTCAAGATTCCCAAGGTGACTGAGGAGGCCATCATCTCAGCCTTCTCCGACGGCGTGCGCGACGTCAAGATGAAGGAGGACCTGGCGATGCATGAAGACCTGTGCACTTCCTTGGAGCTGTTCAACCTGGCAACAAAGTGCGCCAGGGCCGAGGAAGGGTGTCTCTCCCTCCTCGAGCTGCCTGCCGCAGACCCGGAAGAGAAGAAGCCCAAGGCCAAGGATGTGAAGCGCAAGGGGGTTTCCGTGCTCGCGGCAGAACCAGACACCAAGCGGGGCAGAGATCAGCCCGAACCTTCCAAGGGCAGCCGGTACTGTGTGTACCACGACCTCCACACCCACAACACCAACGAATGTCAAGAGCTCTGAGCCGTGCGAGAAGGAAGGATCGGCCGTCGCCTTGACCGCGGTGACCAGGGCTACGGTCGAGTAGGAGGAAGGAACGCAGGACGCTGGAAAGACCATGGCCCGCGCCAAGGGTGGCGCGAACAACCTCGCGAGGATCGCTGGCAAGACCCGCCTCACGAGGGAGACTGGAGGGATCAGCCTCGCGAGGATCGCTCGCAAGGCAACGTAGGCCTCCCACCGCTGCCGCTGCAGCCAAGGAGAAACGAGGACCGTCACCAGGACGAGGGGGGCTGGGGGCTTCCAGGAGCCATGCACGATCGCCTGCATCCTGGGCGGGGCACAAGCCCCAGCCTCTCAACGCATCTTCAAGCAGTTCGCCCGTGAAGTGAACGCAATCCTCCCCAGGCTCGAAGCCACGCGCCCTCTCAGGTGGTCGGCGTGCGCCATCATGTTCGGCTCAGCAGATCAGCTCAAGTGTGCGGCTACAGCCGGAGTCCTCCCGATGTTTTGTTCCCCAATCGCCAGCAACGTGGTGGTCACCAAGACCCTCATCGATGGCGGGGCAGGGCTCAACATCCTGTCCGTGGAAACATTCAACAATCTCCAAGTACCCTACATCCAGCTTCAGCCAACCAAGCCTTTCTCCGGTATCACCGATGGCTCCACGGTCCCGATTGGGCAGGTCCGCCTCCCTGTCACCTTCAGGGCACGCGACAACTACCGCACCGAGCTCATCGACTTCGACGTCGCTCACATTCGCCTGCTGTACAACGCCATCCTTGGGTACCCAGCGCTGGCCAAGTTCATGGCCGTAACTCACCACGGCTACAATGTCCTCAAGATGCCAGGAAGCGGCGGAGTCATCACAGTGCCCTGTGAAGAAAAGGACGCAGTGTGTTCCCTGGAACGAGCCTTTCAGGCCGTGTCACTGGAAGACCCGGATCACGGAGGCGGGAGGCCTCCCGAGACTGCCCCTAAGAAGAAGAAGACATCGTCCGGCCCGACCACTCAGGAGGCAGGCCCCTCTGGGCCCGCGCCTGCCCAGGGGGAACCTCCTTCCATCGCATAGGAAAGAGCGCCCGACGCCCTCCTCAGGAAGGGCTCGGGGGCTCTCCCTTGGAGGGCCACCGACCTAGCTAGGGTCACGAGGGAGGCGCTTGGGCACCACATGGAGGCGTGTTTCGAAGCACGTTTCCCTCAAGAAGGAGCAAGGCAAGGAGATCCAGACCCTCAGGAGTTCATCAGCAAGGCCATTCAGGAGCTACAGGAGTCAAGAGTCATGAAAGGCGGCCGCTGCCTACCAGCAGTGGCTCCCCATCCAGGCGAGGATGGTGGGCTGCGCGTCTGCATCGACATACCAGGGCTCAACCGAGTCACCTCTCTGGAGCGCCTCTGGCCCTCGCAAGTGGGGCGCTGCGGAGGCCCACCCTACAGCTATGTTCGCATGCCTTACGGCTTGCCGAACGCGGCTGCCACGTACCAGCGCCTCATGAGGGGCATCACGGAGGCACGAGAGGCCAGGCGTTCCGCAGCCCTGGCAGGGATGGAGATGGTCCGCGAGGAGCCGCCAGCGCCTTCGGAGCTTCCCGAGGCCCCTGGGCCTGGGGGCTCGTGAGGATCGGCTCCCGCAGCCCACCGAGTCTGCTACACCAACGCTCCTTCGTCCTCAACGCCATCAGGTGACATCTTTCGAGTTTCATTTCTAGCTGGGAGCGCCCCCCCAGGGCTGCATTATTCCCAGGCCGCGTGGGTCCGTCCCTGCGGCGTGTATCCCTTTTTATTTCATGTTGTTAGCTTACCTTGTTGGGGGCGCCCCTCGGGCTGCACGATCCCCAAGTCGCTCGAGCCAGACCCAGTGATGTCCGCCTTCCTAGCTTCTATTTAAATGAATCCACTCCTCCGCGGCTAATGTGCTTGACCTAGTTGCCCACTCAACTGACGAAACTGCTCCCAAACGGCACGACGCTTGCGCATGGGTCCGTCCCTACAACGCCGACAAACCTGAATGGCTGAGCTCTGGCCGCGGCAGCCCCACATGGCGCCACCTCATCAAAGCCTTCAGTGCCTCATTACCCCTCGGAAGCAACCAACGACTGACTGTCAATTGTCATGGCAACCCCCTTGTTTTTTCTATGATGGACCTACAGGACCTTCTGAAGGAGCTGCGTCAGGCGAGGCCCTTGCGGTGTCTCCTTCGCTCTCGTCCGCGCGAACCGCTTGCACGTTAAAGGGGGGGTGCCTGCGCATCGCGACTCAGGGCTCCTACTGGCTCTCCAGCCCTCACCCTCTGGCCTTGTCCACGGCATCGCGACCTGGCATACCAGCGACGGCTGAGACTCGCTCAGGGGCCGGGACCCGAGGACGTAGAGCAGAAAGGGGAGCAAAGGCGAGAGGGGAGGGACACACGAGGACCTCGCCAAGAAACCTCATGCATGCCGATGCACGGACCCGGCGACACACCAGAAAGCGGCCCCTGATTCTCGAGAAAAGTCATCGCCTGGAAGCGCCAGCTACCGTGGAATCATCCCCGCACCTAATGCAATCCCATGTTAGCGACGCCGCTCTCCTTTCTCACCGAACGACAGCTGCTTGAGCACCAAAGGGGACCTCCTGAGCATCGCGACTCAGGGGCTCTTACCGGACTCCAGGTCGCTCACCTCCTGGCCTTGACCACGGCATCGCGACCTGGCATACCAGCGACGGCTGAAGCCGCCTTGGGAATGGGACCTGTCGACGTAGAGCACCAAGCCCTCGTGAGGTTCGAAAGGGAGGACTGAGCTAAAATGGAATGAGCAACTCGCACAATTCTACGACAAGGGTTATATTAACAAAACAGGATCACAGGCACCTTACAAACCCCCACGGGGCGCGTCTTTGATTCCTCGCAGGGAACAGATCCTAAAGGGACACTAACTACGCGTGCCCCAGCAGAAGACACCATCATCAACAGTGGGCCATCAAGCACCGGCGCCAACCCCATCCAGATCAGAGTTGGCGGCAGCCTGACGAGCTCGCCTTGCTCCAGGAGCGGAGCCAGCTCGGGGGCTCGTAGCTGTCGTCGCTCGTCTCCGGAGTCGCAAAGAGCTCGCCAGAGTCGCTGGAACCTCCGACGCCTCCTCCGCCTGAGGAGCCGTCAAGGGAGCGGTCAGCGGGCCCGGTCCTCGCCGCAGCAGGGCCCCGGCCACCTCTTTCGGGGCAGCACTCCAGCCGGCGCCCGCTCGCATCGAAGACCTTGAAGAGCATCACCGAAGCATCATCGTAATCCAAGTGGATCGTGAAGACGCCCCTTGTCCTGCAAACCCGGGTGATCTCTCTCCAGCCCCGAGTAATGAAGACCTCGCCCGGGGCAACGACCGCGACCTCTGCCTCGGTCGCGAGGGTGCTGCAGCCGTCGTGCTGCAGCCAGAGCTCCAGGGGCTCCCCCTGCGGGATGATGGAGGCGAAGAAGGGAGGAAGGCGAATCCAAGACTAAAGAGGAATGGCGACGTGGAGCACGAACTCTCGGGAGGAGCCCTCGGTGTGGACCCCAGGGGGGACGACCCACACCTTCGTGACTCGTCGGCGCCGACGGCGGCGCCGCCCGTGGTGATCAGCATCAGCTCCTTCAGGGCCCTCTATGTGGGCGTACAAGGGAAGCGGGAACCCCGGCGGCTCCCGCTCGCACCAAGGCCTCGACACCACCTGATGGGCCCCCTCGTCCGGGCCACAGAGGACGAGTCGTTTCTTCGGCGGGAGCAGGTCTGGTTCCTCTCGGGGAGCTTTTCCCTTCTCTGTCGTCGAGAATCGGCAGATCGGAGCCATAGCAGCAAGACGGAGCAAGGACCGGGAAGAAGGAGAAGCAAGGAGGGATGGACTCGAAGGGCGCGCGTTGTTCCGTACTTATGGCCGGCGAAGGCCAACAACCGACCTCCACGATTGCAGGTAATCATGACCCATTTTGCATGCAGGAACTTGTCCAGTCCATGCAGTTGCCGAGGCGCCATGGGGAAGTGGAGACGCCCACGTCCAATCAACCGCCACGCGGCGCCCAAGGCCGCAGGCTGTTAGGGCCCACGGCGCTTCGCTCTTGCCCTTCCGCCTCCCTGCACGGCCAAGTCCGGGCACGCCTTGGGCCCGGGGGCTACTGTCAGCGTTCTGGGAACGAGGGTCCCTAGACTTGCCTGCCTGTGGCCTGCGGCGTGGCTCAAAGGGAGGCCCAGCGCGGCCCATCTTCACCAACACAAACCCAAGACCCTCGCGAGGGGCC
>NC_041390.1:518634193-518716238 GCF_002162155.2 Triticum dicoccoides | reverse complement strand
AGAGAGAGAGAGAAGGGTGACTGAACTCCACCCAGCAGTTCATCCCCCCAGCCAAGAACAGACCCTCGCGAGGCTGTTCTTCCTTGTATTGTTCATCATCATCAGCCCAAGAGGCAATCCACCACACCACACACTGGAGTAGGGTATTACACCACAACGGTGGCCCGAACTAGTATAAACCTCGTGCCCCTTGTGTTGTTCTTTCCATAGTTTAGATCTTAGCGAGGCAGAGGGGTGCAGGTAGGTAGGAAGCGAAATCTCCGCATGCACCCCAGTGTTCGAACCTCAAGGGTCTGCCGGAACCCGAAATCTGACACTGAGCTCTTGACAGTCATTAGTGTTGTGCATGCACACATTGTGGGAGGCGCAGAACATGCGGCTGCTCTTGGACGACTCGGGAAGATCTCGGCCGCGCTTGGTGTCTGGTTCCGCCGCGAGCACGGCCACTCCTTTGCGCATCACGTCTTTGTCCTTGGCCTTCTTCTCCTCTGGATCCGCAGCAGGGAGCTCGAGGAGGGAGAGACGCCCCTCCTCAGCTCTTGCACACTTGGTCGCGATGTTGAACAGCTTCAAGGTCGTGCACAACTCTTCATGGATGGCGAGCTCCTCCTTCATCCTGACGTCACGGACGCCGTCAGAGAACGTTGAGATGATGGCCTTGTCCGTTACCTTGGGCATCTTGATTCGCGCGTTGTTGAAGCATTGGATGTATTTCTGCAGGGTTTCTCCCGGTTGTCGCTTGATGCAGCGTAGGTTAACCGCGACCGGGTGGCGGTCGCGAGTGCCCTGGAAGTTGGCGATGAAGCGGTCAGGCATCTCATCCCAGGAGGAGATCGAGCCTGCGGGCAGGTTCAAGAGCCATGAGCGGGCGCCGTCCTTGAGAGCCATGGGAAACCAGTTCACCATGACCTTTTCGTCGTCGTTGGCTGCTTTGATGCTTAGCTCGTAGAGCTGCAGAAACTCCGCAGGGTCGGGTGTGTCATCGTAGTGAGGAGGCAGATCTGGCTTGAACTTGCCCGACCAGACGACGCTGCGCAACTCAGGAGTGAAGGCGCGGTAGCCCGCCGTGGCCACCGCGGCCCGTCGTGGAGGCAGAGCTTGGTCGTGGTGCCCCTGCGCCGCCACGGCACGTGGTGCATGGCCCTGTCGCAACAAGCAATCCTGGTGCAGCAAAGCTGGGAGCAGTGGAGCATTTCTAGTGGACGGGGAATCTCTTGGCAGCTTCTTTCTTCGTGCGCGGGCACGTGGCGTGGTGGGATGTGCCGCTGGGCCGTGCATCTTGGAGCGAGGACGCCGTCTTGACGCGGGGGAGGTTGAGGTGCTCCTTGAGCCGCACGCCTCGGCGCAAGGGTGCTATCTTGTTGCGAAGGAGGCGGAGGCGCTCCGTGAGCCACATCACCCGCAGCTGGGGGCGGGTGAGGCAGTGAGAGGGACGGTGCAGGCGAGCCTCCCGCGGCGCTGACGAGCTCAGTGTCAGAGTAATGGGCCACAGGTAGGCTAACCCGAGCCCCAGAACCTTTCAAAACATCGGGGCAGGCTGCGCCCCTCAAGTCCCCAGGACAAAGAGCCGCCTTTTGAGAAGTCGGCGGCAAGGCAACCGACTAGCCACTCGCGGCCGTGTCCCAGGAACGCCTTCAGGATAAGCCGACTCCTGACTGACGACTTCCCGAGAAGCCGGCCTTGGGGAGTCGGACCGCGACTCCAACAAACCCCATGTCCTCATCAAGAGGGACAGGACAGGGGAGTGGCTACAGTGAAGCCTGCTCCCACCCCTTTCCAGGGGCAGGCATGGCCACAGTACGCCGTACCCGTGGAGATCTCCGTGCGGCGTGGCACTGTTGCCATGCCGGCCCTGACATCAGCACTAGTGGACCAAATCCTGCGCCCATGACGGCTTGTCTGTACGACCCTGGGGCGGCGGGTCCCACCAGCTAGCGGGACCCTAGAAGATGGCAAGTGCGCCACCAGTCGGACCCGTTGGGAGTCGGCCCCCGAGAGTCGGCTAGGCCCTCCCCCGGGGCCCACGCGCCATTAACCAGATGTGACGGAGAGTGGCAATAGTGATCGCCCGCCAGGCGGCGGGGCTGTTGCCACGACTCCATGACCAAGCCCGCGTCATTAGAAGCACGGCTACAGTAATCAGCAGCCGGCAAGACCCGCCCGCGGCGGACGTGGCCTGTCGGCTCCGTACCGAGCCAGTCGGCGGGCCCCAGCAGCCGGTGGAGAAGACGGAGGCCGGAGGCACTGACGGCTGGGCCCGCGTCCAGTCGGATTACCATTGTACCCCTGGGGGGTAGGCCAATATAAACCCCCCCAGGGCACCCATGCAAAGGGTTGGAATCCATTAGCACTAGACCAGATCATATACGAAGGAGAGAGCTAGCCTTGCCTTCTCCTACCTCTAGGAAACAGCTCAAGGAGCAACCGTGTAAACACTTTGCCATAGTGATCATGCGGAGACCCCGTAGAGCAGCAGTAGGGGTATTATCTCCCCGGAGAGCCCTGAAGCTGGGTAAGATTCGCCGGCGTGCATGTCTTCGCCTCATCCCGTTTCCAGGCACCGGCGACGTTCTACTCGCCCCCAACATGATAAGCCATCCTTTGGCATATGTCGCACCCAACCCCCGACATTTGGCACCCACCGTGGGGCATGGTGCACCGTCGTCCGGAGACCTGCTCTGGACGGGAACCCTTTTCCTCCCTGGCGAGCGCAGCCAGCCAGGCACGCCAGACGAAGCATGCGCTGACGCGCTGCACGGCGTTGAGATCGCCTGCGCAGCCAGCTGCCTCGCCGAACTTGTCGGCGAAGTTCGCCTCTCTGACGAACCTGCATCCAACGCAGGCACGGGTGGCTCCGAGAGCCTCCTCGCGGGCCTCCTCGACCAACTCCACGTCGCCGGCGAGCCTGCCGTGGACTTGGAGTCTGTAGGTTCCACCGACCCGATGCTGGTCGACTCCGACACCGCGTCGCTCGACGCGTTCCCCACTAATGTGGTGGTCTACGACGAACCTCTCCCTCGCGCGTAGACCGATGGAAGCACCGTCACCGAGGTGCTCGTCATCAGTCATGACGAGCCTCCCGGCGGAGGAACGCATGACCCACTTGGCGCGGTACTACAAGACCTGACTGTTCCCATTCCGGAAGACGCTGACGCGGAGACGTTCGAGGCGCGCCATCTTCAGCTCGTCGAAGGCGTGAAGAAGCTGGCTAGCATGAGACGCTTGTGAGAAGCCTACCAGCGAGAGATAGATCGCACTGTTGGTGGCTCGCCAGCCCCAGCTGGGCCCAGCCGCCTTAACGCAGTCCAGCAGCACGGCGTAGCCATCGCCAACCTGTTCGGGGCAAGTCGCCCTGTGTACGCTACGCCTGCGGAGAACATTCGAGCCGCCCAGGCGGCGGTGGACGAGCTGGACAATTTCGAGGGCGAAGAGTGTCGCCTGATGATGGAGCGAGTCCAGCGGCTCCTCGACACGGCTGCTGCGCAGAATGAGGCCGGCTGCCGCACGGAGGCGCCGTAGCGGCAAAACGACGACCTTCGCCGAGATCAAGGCACGACGTCTCGGACGCCGACTGGCGGCGCCCGAGGAAGAAGAGACAAGGATCCGACTGTCAGCCACAGTCGGACTCACATTACCATAGAGCGCGACCAAGACGGCCGCCCGAGAGCAGTAGAACGACGGGACGACTGTCCGCCTCCTCCTCCTCGCAAGGAAAGGTGAGTCTCCCCACCGCCTGTTGATCATCCGACTCTCGGCGACCGCCTTGGCCGCCGAGAGGGAGTCAGGGAAAATGACGTCTGCCACCGGATCGACCGACTTCACAGATCCCTGGCGCTGGAAGAAGAAGACGAGTTGGGTCTGCCTTGTTTCGGGCCCCGCATTCGAGACGAGCCCTTTCCCAAAGGGTTCACGCTCCCAAGAGACACGCCCAAGTACACCGGCTCCGTGAAGTCGGAGGACTGGCTGGTCGACTACTCCACGGCTGTCGGCATAGCGAACGGCAACAAGCGTGTCGCCGTAAAATACGTTCCGCTCATGCTCCAGGGCACGGCCCGGACATGGCTGAACAACCTGAAGCCCCGCAGCATCAACAGCTAGGTCGACTTCACCGAAGCATTCGTCCGCAACTTCACCAGCACGTACAAGCGTCCTCCCAAGCCTCGTCAGCTTTCCTTGTGCATGCAAGGTCCCAACGAGTTGACTCGCGACTACCTCACGCGTTGGGCCGAGCTTTGGAACTCCCGCGAGGGCGTGCACGAGGTGCAGGCTATCGAGTACTTCACCGCCAGGTGTAGAGAAGGCACCCTCCTCAAGCACAAGCTCCTCTGCGATGAGCCAGAAACCCTCGACGAGCTGCTGATCATAGTAGACAAGTACGCCACGGCCGACTCCTCCATGAAGGCGGAGATTCAAGTTAGCGCAACTGGCAAAGTGGCCCCTCAGGCTCCAAGAACTCCAGCGGGAGACGCCAGTCGGCGGGAACAGTAGAGCGACCACAAGCGCAAGGCCCCGCAGCCGGCTTCCTGTAGCTGGCAGGTCGCGACAGTTAAAGCCCAGCAGCTGGATGGGCAGCCTCCACCCAAGCGACAGAAGGTGGCAAGCCCAACTAGTTGCCGGCCTTCTCATACGAGTAGACCCTGGATGGTCCTTGCAAGTTCCATAGCAGCACGAAGCCGTCGAATCACACCACCTGGAAGTGCCACTGGCTCACTAGGATCGCCAAAGGAGATGGCCTCCTACCTCCCCCGCCTGCTGGGCAGCCGCCTCCGCCTCCGCCCCAGCAACCGGCTGTCAGGCCAGTCGGCGCAGTACAAGACGAATACCACGAAGAGCACGGAGCCTACGTGGTATTTACCAGCATGGCTGATGATCGACGCAGCACGCGGCTGCAGCGACAAGAGGTGAATGCAGTAGCATCAGAGACGCCAGAGTTCATGCATTGGTCCGAGAAGCCTATCAGCTGGAGCAGGGCTGATCACCCAGAGGTGATGCCGAGTCCAGGCTCTTATGCCTTGGTCTTGGATGCCACCTTTGCCACGGATAGACGAGCCGCTCATTTTTCGCGAGTTCTGATAGACGGAGGCAGCAACATCAACATCCTGTACAAGGACACCATGGAGAAATTAGGAATCAAGCAAAGACAGCTTCAGAACAGCCGGACTGTGTTCCACGGAATTGTTCCTGGGCTTTCCTGCTCACCAATCGGCAAGATCCTGATGGACGTCCTCTTTGGAGACAAAGATCACTTCCGTCAAGAGTCAGTTTGGTTTGAGGTGGTGGACCTCGAGATCCCATACCATGCACTACTTGGCCGACCCGCCCTGGCCAAGTTCATGGCGGTCCCCCACTACGCCTACCTCAAAATGAAGATGCCCAGTTCCAGGGGAATTCTGACCGTAGCCGGCGACTACCGAAAATCGTTTGCCTGTGCGGCTGAGAGTAGTCGGCTAGCCGAGTCCCTGGTGATCGCAGCCAAGAAGCGGCTCCTTGACCGGGTTGTGGCGACGGCCGGCAAGCAGCCAGAGGTGTCGCCCAACCCAAAGGAGTCGGAGGCAGAGGGTTCGTTGAAGCCGGCCAAGGAGACAAAGAAGATACCCTTGGATCCGGAGCACCCAGAGAGGTACACTGTCGTAGGCGAAAACCTCGACAGCAAATAGGAAGGCGAGCTCGTCGATTTCCTCCGTAAGAATCGGGACATCTTCGCATGGTCTCCCAAAGACATGCCAGGTGTAGCGACGGAATTCGCTGAGCACAAGTTACATGTACGATCTGATGCAAAGCCGGTCAGGCAGCCCCTGCGCCGCCTATCAGAAGAGAAGAGAAGAGTTGTCGGAGAAGAGATAGCCCGACTCCTAGCAGCCGGCTTCATTATGGAAGTATTCTTTCCAGAGTGGCTAGCCAATCCGGTCCTGGTACTGAAGAAGAACAAGCAGTGGCGAATGTGTATTGACAACACGAGCCTCAACAAGGCCTGCCCCAAGGACCCATTTGCTCTACCAAGAATTGATCAGGTGATAGACTCCACCGCCAGATGCGAGTTGTTGAGCTTTTTGGATGCATATTCAGGATATCACCAGATCAAGCTGAACCCGGCTGACAGACTGAAGACCGCCTTCATCACGCCGTTTGGAGCCTTCTGCTACCTCACCATGACATTCGGCTTGAGGAATGTCGGCGCCACCATTCAGCGTTGCATGCAGAAGTGCCTCCTCAAGCAACTCGGGAGAAACGCTCATGTCTACATGGACGATGTGGTGGTGAAGACGGAAAAGCGTGGAACACTACTGGAAGACCTCAAGGAGACCTTTGAGAACCTGCGCCGATTCCAGATCAAGCTCAACCCCGAGAAGTGCGTCTTCGGAGTACCAGCCGGCCAACTCCTTGGCTTCCTGGTCTCTGAACGCGGCATAGAATGCAACCCTATAAAGATCAAGGCCATTGAGAGGATGGAGGTACCCAGCCAACTGTTGGACGTGCAAAAGTTCACCGGCTACTTGGCGTCCATCAGCCGATTCATCAGTCGGCTGGGTGAGAATGCTCTCCCCTTATACCAACTCATGAAGAAGACCACTTTTTTCGAGTGGAACCACAAGGCGAATGAAGCTTTTCTCCAGTTGAAGAAGATGCTGACTACTCCACCCGTTCTGGCGGCTCCGACTCCTAAGGAACCTATGCTCCTGTACATCGCCGCCACCAGCCGGGTAGTCAGCACGGTCATTGTAGTGGAACACAAGGAGGAAGGCAAGGCACTACTTGTCCAGAGACCGGTATATTACCTGAGCGAAGTACTGTCGGCCTCCAAGCAGAACTACCCCCACTACCAGAAGATGTGCTATGGCGTGCACTTTACTGCCAAGAAATTGAAGCCTTACTTTCAAGAGCATCCAATCACTATGGTCTGCACGACCCCACTTGCCGAGATGCTTCTGGCCGAGTGGCCAAGTGGGCCATAGAGCTGGCTCCCTACACCATCCACTACCAGCCCCGCACCGCCATCAAGTCACAAGCACTGGCCGACTTTCTCGTCGACTGGGCCGAGACCCAGTACCTACCTCCAGCGCCCGACTCCACCCATTGGCGGATGCATTTCGACGGCTCCAAGATGCGCACCGGCTTGGGAGCCGGCGTTGTCCTCACTTCTCCTAAAGACGACAAGCTCAAATACGCAGTGCAAATCCATTTTGCCGCCGACAACAACGTCGCCGAGTATGAGGCGCTCATTCACGGGCTCCGGCTTGCCAAAGAACTCGGCATTAGCCGGATCCTGTGTTATGGCGACTCGAACTTAGTGGCCCAGCAGTCGTCTGGCGACTGGGACGCCAAAGATGCAAACATGGCGAGTTACCGTTTCCTCGTGCAGCAACTCAGTGGGTATTTCGAGGGGTGCGAGTTCCTCCATGTGCCAAGAAACGACAACGACCAAGCAGACGCCTTGGCACGAATCGGCTCTACCCGCCAAGCAATACCATCCGGCGTCGCCCTTCAATGCCTCCTCAAGCCGTCTGTCAAGCCTTCACCAGAATCAGACTCCATCTTCGTGCCAGCTCCTCCCAAAGAAGTTGGATCCGACTCCAGAGCACCGGCAAACGGTACGGGGATTTCGGCAGATGGCTCCAAAGCCGCCACAGTCGAGGCCGGCCTAGGGACTGCAGAACCCGGCCCGGGGACTGCGGCGGCAGGCTCGAAGACTCCAGAACTCGGCCCAAGAGTCGCGCCAGTCGTCCCGGGGACTTCATTAACCCAGCAAGCGGTTGTTGACTCCAACCCGCTGCCTCCCAGCCCAGCCGCCCTCGTCCAAGTCGCAGTTCTGGCAGTCGAAGAAATAGCAGCACCCTCATGGGCCCAGCCCATCCTCAAATTTCTGGTGAGCAAAGAGCTGCCAACTGATGAGACCTTAGCTCGGCAAGTACAACGTCGAACGGCAGCCTACACCATCAACAATCAGGAGTCGGCACGACTTATAATCGGCAGCTCGAAGAAAGAAAGTAAAGAAACTCACCATCAACAATGTCTTCAATCTCATGGAAGCCGGAGGCCAGCATTGCCTCTTTGTCAGTCCAGGAGGAGCGCTCGCTCGCGAACTCAGCCAGGAGGGCGGCTTCCACCTCTTCCGCCTCCTTCTGCGTCTTCGTAAGAAGCTCCCTCTGCTCTGCCAATTTTGTGGCCAGCAGATCACGCTCTGTGGTGAGCTTGCTGCACTCCCCCCCCTTGGCGCGCAACACGGAGTTGGCTTCGCTCAGCTACTGTTGAAGAGCAGCGTTGGCTTCTGAAGAGAAGGAAGAAAGAAGGTGCTAAGTCATCAATAAAGAAGGTCGCCGGGGAGATCCGGCCCGACTGCTCTGCAGTCGGCCCGAATCTCGGGGACTACAGACCGCGGGTGCGCCAGCGCGCCCCCGCAAAGAAGAAAAAGGACTCACTCCGGCTCTCTGACAAATCGGCGGTCCGCTTGGCCAGCTCTTCAACGTTGCGGTTGAAGGCAGTGACATGAAGGTTGTGGTAGTCCTACGATAAGTATTTCAGACAAAAGTTTGTACCCGGAACTCACCAATTGGAAGTTCCGGGCCGCCTGCTCAGCAGCCGGCCCAAAACTCGGGGACTACACCCAGTGGGTGCGCTGGCACGCCTCCACAGAGAGGAACAAGAAAACAAGGACCAACGAGAAAGCATACCCGGACGGCTGCCCGCGACGCTAGGTACGCCTTGGTGTAGTTCTGGATGGCGTCGCCCTCAGCTTGCAGCTTCGTTTGGACGTCCAGAAGCGCCTGGTTTAGCGGCCCCGTGCCGCCTCCTCGCACCCACCCAATGGGCGCGGCGCTCGTCACTTCGGCATCTGGGATCGCTGAGCTGGCGGTGCCGGCCTCCAGGGGGGCGTGGCGTTGAAGTCGCCTTCTCAGGACGGCGGCGCATTGGCGCGCCGACTTGAAGGAGTAGCCTTGCCATGGCCTCATGTTCAGTCGGCGGCACCGGCGGGTCCGCCGGCTGATTGCCTTGCGCGCCCCCAGACGGCGGCGGAGGTGGCGGCAGAACGATCACGTCCGGCATGGAGGATTCGCCGCCTTCCCTCTCCATGATGGGGTTCTCGCCGCCGGCTTCCCCAGACTGCCCTGTGAACTCCGGAGGCGGCGGCGCAGAGTTCAGCGGGGTGACGAACACCGCCGATTGGCGGTGCGCGGCCTCCTCATCTTGCCGCTTTGTCGCGACGGCGGCTTCGGCCTCTGCCAGCTTCTTCTTGGCGGAGGCCTCCGCCTTCTCGACCTCCACTTTCTCGAGGCGGGCAGCCTCTTCCTCATTGCGCTTCTCCTGCGCATTCCACTCCGTCGCCTCCCGGAGGTTGGCGGCGGGGTCAATCCGCCGAGTGGTGGCGGACGCCTCCGCTGACCCCATGACGGAGGCGGCGACAACCCTCTCATGAGTGAGGGGAGCCCTAAAGCGAGGGAAGCAAGTAAAAGACTCAGACAAAGCCACAAAGAAAGAATAAAGCGCTAAGACGGAATACTCACGTGGAGACCAGTGGCGGCTTCTTTGTTTCCTTGCGGAAGTGGATGGCCTTCGCGGCCGCTTCGTCCCGCTTGGTCGCCGGAGCCGAACTCTTGGGCTTCTTCGGCCAACTGCCGAACAAGGTCGGCACGGCCCTGCGCTTCTTCCCACCGCCTGGAGCACCCAGCGCGGCAGAAGAGCCTGTGCCGAGATGGCTGGCTCCTGGCCGGTGGCGGGGGGCGACCTCCTCCTCATCATCAGGCCAGTCCTCTGGACTAGCCCCGAGCCACGGGACGCCTCCTCCCTCGTCGTCGTCTTCCAAAGCCGCTGCCCCCAGATCGGGGTCGTCGACGTTGCTCTCCGCCCGGTCGGCAAGGAACTCGCGGGCCGGCCCCGTGGTGCCGGCTGGTGGATGGAGGAGGGGATTCTGACCGAAGCCGACTGGTCAGGTCGCACAAAACAAACTCGACAAGAAAGAAGACAATTCAAAGAAAGAAAGAAAAAGCAAATCACTAAGGGTGGGGGGTTGGCACGGGAGTACGGCTCCTTGCCGAACCGCCAGTCCTCCAGGAGCTTGTTGTCCGAGAGGTAGTTCACCATGTAGGCCACCTCCTCGTGAGGCATGTCCTTGGTGCACATCCGAGTCGGCTCACGGTGCCCGCTCATTTGGCATATCATGTGGGGGCGACCTTGGAGCGGGAGAACTCGGCGCGCCACGAAGGCGGCCAGCAGGTCCGGACCAGTCAAGACCTCCGACTGCGTCAGCACTCGGAGTCGCGCGACGGCGCCGGCTCCCGCAAGCGTCAGCGACTTGGTCCCAGTACAACCAGTTGGGCAGTCTCCCAGCCGGTGGGCCGGCTTTGAAAGCCGGCAGGTTGACCCAATCGCCCTTCGCGAAGACGCTCTTCACGTAGAAGTACGATCGCTGCCACATCTTCACCAACTTTATCAGCTTGATGGTGGGGAAGGGGTTGTCGGCCCCCGACCTCCGCACGGCGATGAACACGCCGCACTGAGCCGGCACTCCTGCAGCCTGGGTGCCGAGTTTGGAGTAGAAGAACTCCCCCCAGAGCTCGAGGGTGGGGAGGACTCCGAGGAAGCCTTCACACAAGGCCACGAAGGCAGACAACAGCACCACCGTGTTGGGCGTGAGGTGGTGCGGCTAGAGGCCGTAGAACTCCAGATAACCCGCTCGCCCTCCTCCGGCTCTAGAGAGATCTCCCCCCTCGGCGTAAGGCGTACCCGCACGTAATCTTCACCGGGGAGCCGACGAGTCTTGCGGAGGAACTCGATATGATCTTCATGAACTTCTGAGCCATCCCAGGTGCCGGAATGCACCAAGGGAGGTGCGGCGGCAGAAGAACAACTCATCGTGAGTGGATTGCCGTGGCGTTCGGCAATACTTGGGCGCGCGGCGGTGCGAAGAAGAAGAAGAAGAAGAAGAAGAAGAAGAAGAAGAGCAAGGAGTAGCGTGGAGGAGGGGCGCGCGTGCTCTGCCACGCGCCCCCCTCCTCCCTCTACTTATAGCCTCATGGGCTGCGAAGCCAAGGGGGCGGTCGTGGGATTTACTGCGCCCACGACCCCACGACCCCCACGTTTCCACGAGAAAAGTTATGACGCATAGTAACTTCACGAGAATCCCAACCGTCCGCTCGGGCCACAGCGGATCCGCTCGAGCGCCGAGGCGCGGTAATGGCGGGCCCCACCTACGGGCCTGTCCCGTCATGCGTGCAGGCTGGCAGACTGGCCCGGCCGCGTGTTGCCACGTGACAGGCCCGGAACGGGCGGCGGCCTGGAAGCTTAGCTAGCACGCTACTTGGATCCCGCCGCGACGTTCGAAATATTGTGCACGTCAGAGTTGGGTGGGTCCGACTCCTTCTAGTCGGCCGGGCAGAAGTCAAGCAAGATCCATGTCTCGGGCACCCGGAAAGAGAAACTGCTGAGGCTCCTCGGCCGATCGTCCGTGACGCCTCATCAGCTTCGGGGACTACTGTCGGAGTAATGGGCCACGGGTAGGCTAACCCGAGCCCCAGAACCTTTCAAAACATCGGGGCAGGCCGCGCCACTCAAGACCCCAGGACAAAGAGCCGCCTTTTGAGAAGTCGGCGGCAAGGCAACCGACTAGCCACTCGTGGCCAAGTCCCAGGAATGACCTCAGGATAAGCCGACTCTTGACTGACGACTTCCCAAGAATCCGGCCTTGGGGAGTCGGACCGCGACTCCAACAAACCCCATGTCCTCATCAAGAGGGATAGGACAGGGGAGTGGCTACAGTGAAGCCTTCTCCCACCCCTTTCCAGGGGCAGGCATGGCCACAGTACGCCGTACCCGTGGAGATCTCCGTGCGGCGTGGCACTGTTGCCATGCCGGCCCTGACATCAGCACTAGTGGACCAAATCCTGCGCCCATGACGGCTTGTCTGTACGACCCTGGGGCGGCGGGTCCCACCAGCAGCGGGACCGTAGAAGATGGCAAGTGCGCCACCAGTCGGACCCGTTGGGAGTCGGCCCCCGAGAGTCGGCTAGGCCCTCCCCCGGGGCCCACGCGCCATTAACCAGATGTGACGGAGAGTGGCAATAGTGATCGCCCGCCAGGCGGCGGGGCTGTTGCCACGACTCCATGACCAAGCCCGCGTCATTAGAAGCACGGCTACAGTAATCAGCAGCCGGCAAGACCCGCCCGCGGCGGACGTGGCCTGTCGGCTCCGTACCGAGCCAGTCGGCGGGCCCCAGCAGCCGGCGGAGAAGACAGAGGCCGGAGGCACTGACGGTTGGGCCCGCGTCCAGCCGGATTCCCATTGTACCCCTGGGGTGGGTAGGCCAATATAAACCCCCCAGGGAACCCATGCAAAGGGTTGGAATCCATTAGCACTAGACCAGATCATATAGGAAGAAGAGAGCTAGCCTTGCCTTCTCCTACCTCTAGGAAACAGCTCAAGGAGCAACCGTGTAAACACTTTGCCATAGTGATCATGCGGAGACCCCGTAGAGCAGCAGTAGGGGTATTATCTCCCCAGAGAGCCCTGAAGCTGGGTAAGATTCGCCGGCGTGCATGTCTCCGTCTCATCCCGTTTCCAGGCACCGGCGACGTTCTACTCGCCCCCACCATGATAAGCCATCCTTTGGCATATGTCGCACCCAACCCTCGACACTCAGCGATGCGGTCCAGCCAGTCCTCGTAGAGGTCGTCGACTGGAGGGTAGCGCAGGAGCTCGCGCGCCATGAGTAGCGCGGCTTGCGCATCCGTGGGTGCGCAGCGAGCATGAGACGACGAGCCGGCCGGAGTCAGCAACGGGGTGGCGGTGTGGCCGTCACGGCACGCAGAGGGATGTAGTGAAGATGCTTGATGCTCGTTTGTCGCCGGACTGGTGACAGTGTTGGCGGCGGGTGGAAGAGAACGACGGGGAGGCCCGCCTACTGGGGCCGTCTGAGCGACACGGGCGGCGAGAGCGGCCTGGCGCTCCGTGCCATCCCGGCGAGCCTCGGCCATGAGCTTGGTGGAGTGACGAAGCGTGGGTCGATGAAGAAGAAGGCTTCGGCGCACCCCTACCTGGCGTGCCAAATGTCGGATTTCGGGTTCCGGCAAAACCCTTGAGTTCGAACACTGGGGTGCGCACGAAGATCTCCCCCCTCTCTAGCTCGCACACTCAACGATCTCACGGCCTAGCTTGATGAACCCAAAGAACATGAGACACAAGATTTATACTGGTTCGGGCCACCTTTGTGGTGTAGTACCCTACTCTAGTGTGGTGTGGTGGATTGCCTCTTGGGCTATGGATGGACAGTTACAAGGGAAGAACAGCCTCCTGAGGAGAGGTGTTCTTGTGCTTGGTGAACTTGTGTGAGGCTAGGGATGGAATGGCTCTGATCCAAGATCCGATCGATCTCCCCATCTATGGTGGTGGCTAGTCCTATTATTGAGTCCCTGGTCCTCTTCCCAAATATTGAGCGGGAAGGGATCCCACAATGGCCAAACTCGAAGGGAGACAACTAGTACAAGTTATCCTGACAAAAGTAGTCTTCGCCTGCCAAAGGCTCTGGTGGTGACGCTGTCTTGGCTCCACAATGACCTTCGTCCTGCCGTCCTGCTGGTCTTGGTCTTGTTGCACTGATATGGAAACCTTTGCCTGACGCCTCGGGACTCCTCGCCTGCACTTGCCCCTTTAGCACCAAAGAGGGAACAAGGAAAATGTGTGCGCTGGCGCCCGCCTGGTCCCGATCGTCATGGCTTGCGTCATTCGAACCTCGTGTGGTTTGCCTTGCCTTGATCTCTCCGCCCCTCGCAAGCCAGCCTAGTGAGGCCGCCCCTAAGGAAGTCTTGTGTCGTCCACCTCGCGAGGCTTGGCCCCTCGTGAGGGTCTAGGGTGTTTGCTGGCGAAGGTGGGTCGTACGAGCCCGCTGGACGAGCCACGCTGCGGGCCGCAGGCAGGCAAGTCTGGGGACCCCTTTCCCAGAACGCCGACTTTGCCTACCGAAACCATCACACTTGTTGTGAGAAGCTCTGGTTTATGAGAAGATTATACCCAAACCTGCCCCAAATGGGAAAAAAAATTTACCACGACATGTTGATGCCGCTCCATGATAGCATACCAAGTTTCATGAATTTTGGACGACTTTTGGATTTACGAGAATTACAAAAGCAAGTACGTCGACGCTTGCTGGAGAGCCACGGTGCTGTGGTGTTCGAAATTCATCCCCATCTCTTGCATGGGACCAACCGTCTGAATATTCATGCCACAATAAAGAGAATTACACTGAAAATTATGTTAGGGAGCATTCCACATCAAAAATTCTGTTTTTAACATTTACCTACTCAAGGACGAGCAGGAATTAAGCTTGGGGATGCGTGATACATCTCCAATGTATCTATAATTTTTGATTGTTCCATGCTATTATATTATCTGTTTTGGATGTTTAATGGGCTTTAATATACCTTTTTATATTATTTTTTAGACTAATCTATTAACCGAAAGCCCAGTGCAAATTGCAGTTTTTTTTGCCTATTTCAGCGTTTCGCAGAAAAGGAATATCAAACGGAATCCAAATGGAATGAAACCTTTGCGAGGATCTTTTTGGAACAAACATGATCCAAGAGACTTGGAGTGGACATCAAGGAAGCAGCGAGGGAGCCACGAGGCAGGAGGGCGCGCCCCCCATCCTCGTGGGCCCCTCATAGCTCCACCGACCTATTTCTTTCGCCTATATATACTCTTATACCCTAAAAACTTCGGGGAGTGCAACGAAACACCTTTTCCACTGCCGCAACCTTCTGTACCCGTGAGATCCCATCTTGGGGCCTTTTCCGGCGCTCCGCCAGAGGGGGATTCGATCATGGAGGGCTTCTACATCAACACCATAGCCTCTCCGATGATGTGTTAGTAGTTTACCACAGACCTTCGGGTCCATAGTTATTAGCTAGATGGCTTCTTCTCTCTCTTTGGATCTCGATACAAAGTTCTCCTCGATATTTTGGAGATCTATTCGATGTAACTCTTTTTGCGGTGTGTTTGCCGAGATCCGATGAATTGTGGGTTTATGACTTGATTATCTATGAATATTATTTGATTCTTCTCTGAATTCTTATATGCATGATTTGATATCTTTGCAAGTATCTTCAAATTATCGGTTTAGTTTGGCCTACTAGATTGATCTTTCTTGCAATGGGAGAAGTGCTTAGCTTTGGGTTCAATCTTCCGGTGTCCTTTCCCAGTGACTGCAGGGGCAGCAAGGCACGTATTGTATTGTTGCCATCGAGGATAAAAATATGGGGTTTATATCTTATTGCTTGAGTTTATCCCTCTACATCATGTCATCTTGCCTAAAGCGTTACTCCGTTCTTATGAACTTAATACTCTAGATGCATGCTGGATAGCGGTCGATGTGTGGAGTAATAGTAGTAGATGCAGAATCGTTTCGGTCTACATGTCACGGACGTGATGCCTATATTCATGATCATTGCCTTAGATATCATCATAACTATGTGCTTTTCTATCAATTGCTCGGCAGTAATTTGTTCACCCACCATAATACTTGCTATCTTGAGAGAAGCCACTAGTGGAACCTATGGCCCTGGGTCTAGTTTACATCATATTAGTTTCCTGTCAACTAGCCATTTTTGTCGTCGTTTATTTTGCAATCTTTATTTTCCAATCTATATCACAAAAATACCAAAAATATTTATCTTATTATCTCTATCAGATCACACTCTCGTAAGTGACCGTGAAGGGATTGACAACCCCTTTATCGCATTGGTTGCGAGGTTCTTGTTTGTTTGTGCAGGTACTAGGCGACTTGCGTGTAGTCTCCTACTGGATTGATACCTTGGTTCTCAAAAACTGAGGTAAATACTTACGCTACTTTGCTGCATCACTCTTTCCTCTTCAAGGGAAAACCAACACATGCTCAAGAGGTAGCAAGAAGGATTTCTGGCGCCGTTGCCGGGGAGATGTACGCACAAGTCAAGACATACCAAGTACCCATCACAAACTCTTATCCCTCGCATTACAGTATTTGCCATTTGCCTCTCGGTTTCCTCTCCCCCACTTCACCTTTTCCGTTTTATTCTCCCTTTTCCCATTTGCCTTTCTTTCGCCATGGCCGAATCAAAAAGGGGTAAGGCTTTTCTCCTGAGTTCTAGCACTTTGGATAGACCCTCTATCCTTTCTAAGCTCATAAATAATGATGATATGGAAAAACCTACCGGGGTTATCAATGAGAGTTTGGATAATTTCGATGAAGATGATCCCAGAATCTTTCATTATTTGCTTGATGAGTCTTTGAAAGACGCTTGGGATAGGTTATAAGGATCCGAGCTAGCTATGTGCCCCAATATCAAATTGAGATATACCTAAAAAGCTTTTATGTTGGCTTACCCTCTTCGTTCAAGCAAGTTTTGGATTCTATTTTTGAAGAAGGTTGCTTTTATGCCTAGCTAGGGGCGTTAAACGATAGATACCTATGAAAATATGAAAACTATCTTTGGCCACCCCATGAGTGAGAAGGTTGAATCCACCTCTCTTTTGTGCTTTTATCAAAATGAAATTATCAAAGAGATAAAGGCTAGCTTGGATGCAAATTTTTGTAGCGTGCTTAATATTTCTTCCACCATTAATGGCCATGTCCTTTCTCAAAATAGAAGGATAAATTCTATAGATAAGAAATTTTCTCTTTTCTTTCCGAACACCAAAGATGGTAATTCCTAGATCTATTCTTTCTTTTATGCCTAGCTAGGGGCGTTAAACGATAGTGCTTGTTGGGAGGCAACCCAATTTAATTTTTATTCCTATTTAGTAATAAATAAACCATCTATCCTCTGTTATGATTGTGTTCTTTATGTTTTAGTTAGTGTTTGTGCCAAGTAAAGCCTTTAGGATCTTCTTGGATGATTGTTGTTTGATCTTGCTAAAAAAAAACAGAAAGTATGCGCTCACGAGAATAATTTGCATTTTTAACTAGAGAGCGATAAAATACAAATTACAACTGCAGTAGATCAATATACAAATTATTTAGGACTTACTAATTTGGTAGGATTTTTTGAGTTACAGAAGTATTTGAAACCTACAGATTACTACAGACTGTTCTGTTTTTGACATATTCTGTTTTTCGTGTGTTGTCTGCTTATTTTGATGAATCTATGGCTAGTATCGGGGGGTATGAACCATAGAGACATTGGAATACAGTAGGTTTAACACCAATATAAATAAAGAATGAGTTCATTACAGTACCTTAAGTGGTGATTTTTCTTATACTAACGGAGCTCATGAGATTTTCTATTGAGTTTTGTGTTGTGAAGTTTTCAAGTTTTTGGGTAAAGATTTGATGGATTTTGGAACAAGGAGTGCCAAGAGCCTAAGCTTGGGGATGCCCAAGGCACCCCAACATAAAATCCAAGGACAACCAAAAGCCTAAGCTTCGGGATGCCCCGGAAGGCATCCCCTCTTTCGTCTTCGTCTATCAGTAACTTTACTTGAGGCTATATTTTTATTCACCACATGATATGTGTTTTGCTTGGAGCATCTTGTATGATTTGAGTCTTTGATTTTTAGTTTACCAGAATCATCCTTGCTGTACACACCTTTTTGGAGAGACACACATGAATTGGAATTTATTAGAATACTCTATGTGCTTCACTTATATCCTTTGAGCTAGATAATTTTGCTCTAGTGCTTCACTTATATTTTCTTTTTAGAGCACGGTGGTGGTTTTATTTTGTAGAAATTATTGATCTCTCATCCTTCACATATATTATTTTGAGATTCTTTTAGAACATCATGGTAATTTGCTTTGGTTATGAAATTAGTCCTAATATGATAGGCATTCAAGATGGGTATGATAAAAAAACTTTCATAAAAAGTGCATTGAATACTATGAGAAGTTTGATTCTCTATGACTGTTTTGAGATATGAAGATGGTGATATTATAGTCATGCTAGTTGAGTAGTTGTGAATTTGAGAGATACTTGTGTTAAAGTTTGTGATTCCCATAGCATGCACATATGGTGAACCGTTATGTGATGAAGTCGGAGCATGATTTATTTTTTGATTGTCTTCCTTATGAGTGGCGGTCGGGGACGAGCGATGGTCTTTTCCTACCAATCTATCCCCCTAGGAGCATGCGCGTAATACTTCATTTCTATAACTAATAATTTTTGCAATAAGTATGTGAGTTCTTTATGACTAATGTTGAGTCCATGGATTATACGCACTCTCACCCTTCCACCATTGCTAGCCTCTCTAGTACCGCGCAACTTTCGCCGGTACCATAAACCCACCATTTACCTTCCTCAAAACAGTCACCATACCTACCTATTATGGCATTTCCATAGCCATTCCGAGATATATTGCCATGCAACTTTTCACCATTTCGTTTGTTATGACACGCTCCATCATTGTCATATTGCTTTGCATGATCATGTAGTTGACATCGTATTTGTGGCAAAGTCACCATTCATAATTTTCCATACATGCCACTCTTGATTCGTTGCACATCCCGGTACACCGCCGGAGGCATTCACGTAGAGTCATATTTTGTTCTAAGTATCGAGTTGTAAGTAAATAAAAGTGTGATGATCATCATTATTAGAGCATTGTCCCAGTGAGGAAAGGATGATGGAGACTAGTCGGGATGAGACTCCGGACGAAAAAAAGAGGCCATAAAAAAGAAAAGGCCCAAAAAATGAGAGAAAAAGAGAGAAGGGGCAATGCTACTATCCTTTTTCCACACTTGTGCTTCAAAGTAGCACCATGATCTTCATGATAGAGAGTTTCTTATGTTGTCATTTTCATATACTAGTGGGAATTTTTCATTATAGAACTTGGCTTGTATATTCCAATGATGGGCTTCCTCAAAATGCCCTAGGTCTTCATGAGCAAGCAAGTTGGATGCACACCCACTTAGTTTCTTTTGTTGAGATTTCACACACTTATAGCTCTAGTGCATCTGTTGCATGGCAATCCCTACTCACTCACATTAATATATATTGATGGGCATCTCCATGGCCCATTGATACACCTAGTTGATGTGAGACTATCTTCTCCATTTTGTCTTCTCCACAACCACCATTCTATTCCACCTATAGTGCTGTATCCATGGCTCACGCTCATGTATTGCGTGAAGATTGAAAAAGTTTGATAACATCAAAATTATGAAACAATTGCTTGGCTTGTCATCGGGGTTGTGCATGATTTAAATATTTTGTGTGATGAAGATAGAGCATAGCCAGACTATATGATTTTGTAGGGATAGCTTTCTTTGGCCATGTTATTTTGAGAAGACATAATTGCTTTATTAGTACGCTTGAAGTATTACTATTTTTATGTCAATAGTAAGCTTTTATCTTGAATCTTTCAGATCTGAATATTCATGCCACAATAAGAGAATTACATTGAAAATTATGTTAGGGAGCATTCCACATCAAAAATTATGTTTTTATCATTTACCTACTCGAGGACGAGCAGGAATTAAGCTTGGGGATGCTTGATACATCTCCAACATATCTATAATTTTTGATTGTTCCATGCTATTATATTATCTGTTTTGGATGTTTAATGGGCTTTAATATACCTTTTCATATTATTTTTGGGACTAACCTATTAACCGAAAGCCCAGTGCAAATTGTTGTTTTTTCCCCTATTTCAGTGTTTCACAGAAAAGGAATATCAAACGGAATCCAAACGGAATGAAACCTTCGTGAGGATCTTTTTTGGAACAAACGTAATCCAGGAGACTTGGAGTGGACGTCAAGGAAGCAGCAAGGGAGCCACGAGGTAGGAGGGCGCGCCCCAGGGGGTGGGCGCGCCCCCACCCTCGTGGGCCCCTTGCAGCTCCACCGACCTATTTCTTTCGCCTATATATATACTATTATACCCTAAAACCTTCGGGGAGAGCAACGAAACACCTTTTCCACCTACATATATTCTTGGAGATCTATTTGATATAACTCTTTTTGCGGTGTGTTTGCCGAGATCCGATGAATTGTGGGTTTATGACTTGATTATCTATGAATATTATTTGATTCTTCTCTGAATTCTTATATGCATGATTTGATATCTTTGCAAGTCTCTTCGAATTATCGATTTAGTTTGGCCTACTAGATTGATATTTCTTGCAATGGGAGAAGTGCTTAGCTTTGGGTTCAATCTTGCGGTGTCCTTTCCCAGTGACAGCAGGGGCAGCAAGGCACGTATTGTATTGTTGCCATCAAGGATAAAAGATGGGATTTATATCATATTGCTTGAGTTTATCCCTCTACATCATGTCATCTTGCCTAAAGCATTACTCCATTCTTATGAACTTAATACTCTAGATGCATGATGGATAGCGGTCGATGTGTGGAGTAATAGTAGTAGATGCAGAGTCATTTCAGTCTACTTGTCACGAACATGATGCCTATATTCATGATCATTGCCTTAGATATCATCATAACTATGCGCTTTTCTATCAATTGCTCGGCAGTAATTTGTTCACCCATCGTAATACTTGCTATCTTGAGAGAAGCCACTAGTAAAACCTATGGCCCCCGGGTCTACTTTACATCATATTAGTTTCCCGTCAACTAGCCATTTTTGTCACCGTTTATTTTGCAATCTTTATTTTCCAATCTATATCACAAAAATACCAAAAATATTTATCTTATTATCTCTATCAGATCTCACTCTCGTAAGTGACCTGAAGGGATTGACAACCCCTTTATCGTGTTGGTTGAGGTTCTTGTTTGTTTGTGCAGGTACTAGGCGATTTCGTGTAGTCTCCTACAAGATTGATACCTTGGTTCTCAAAAACTAAGGGAAATACTTACGCTACTTTACTGCATCACCCTTTCCTCTTCAAGGGAAAACCAACGCATGCTAAAGAGGTAGCATGCCTCCCTATCCGCATGCGTCGCCCAGACGGTGCCTGCGGGCGATGGCGCTCCCCACCGTTCCCCGTCACATGCGGCCAACGCCGCCACCGGCCCTGCGGCCCATGAGCAGAAGGCTTCATCAATGCAGCCTTCTATGCAGCGTGATGGGCGTACCACCACTCCGTCACTGACTCCGGTGGCCGCTTCATCGTCTCACAGCAACCGAGGGTCGGTGAACGCGCGGGCTGCGTTGGTCATGGTGCGTGAGCTCCTGCGCTATCGCCCGATCGACGACCTCTACGAGGACTAGCTTGACCGCATCACCAAGCTCATCAGCGCTGCCAAAGATGCCCCTGCACCGTCCCGCTCGCTGCCTCCCCCACTGCCTCTCACGGGTGACATGGCCCACTGTGTGCCTCCTCCACCTCCCAGGCAAGAGGTCATCCCCGAGCCAAGGCACGAGGCTCCACGGCGTGACCCACCGTGCAGGGCGTCGGCGCGCGACAAGGAAAGCTGCCAAGTAGTGCAGCGGCCGCAACAAGGGGCGCATGCGCTCCCAGCACCACCGCGTCAAGACCGCGCGCCGCCCGCGGTGGTGGTGCGCGAGCGCCAAGATCAGGCTGCACCTCTACGGCAGGCTCCCGTGACCACGGCGGGATGTCGCGCGTTCACTCCGGAGCTACGTGCTACCTCTTGAGCACTGCATTGGTTTTCCCTTGAAGAGGAAAGGGTGGTGCAGTGAAGCAGCGTAAGTATTTACCTCAGTTTTTGAGTACCAAGGTATCAATCCAGTAGGAGACCACGCGCGAGTCGCCTCATACCTACACAAACAAATAAGAACCTCGCAACCAACGCGATGAAGGGGCTGTCAATCCCTTCACGGACACTTGCAAGAGTGAGATTTGATAGAGATGATAATAATAAGATAAGTTTTTTTGGTATTTTTATGATGTAGATTGAAAGTAAAGATTGCAAAATAAAATAGATTGGAAACTTGTATGATGGAAAATAGACCCGGGGGCCATAGGTTTCACTAGTGGCTTCTCTCAAGATAGCATAAGTATTACAGTGGGTGAACAAATTACTGTCGAGCAATTGATAGAAAAGCGAATAATTATGAGAATATCTAGGCATGATCATGTATATAGGCATCACGTCCGTGACAAGTAGACCGACTCCTGCCTGCATCTACTACTATTACTCCACACATCGACCCCTATCCAGCATGCATCTAAAGTATTAAGTTCATAAGAACAGAGTAACGCCTTAAGCAAGATGACACGATGTAGAGGGATAAACTCATGCAATATGATATAAACCCCATCTCTTTATCCTTGATGGCAACAATACAATATGTGTCGTTTCCCTCTCTATCACTGGGATCGAGCACCGCAAGATTGAACCCAAAGCTAAGCACTTCTCCCATTGCAAGAAAGATCAATCTAGTAGGCCAAACCAAACTGATAATTCGAAGAGACTTGCAAAGATAAACCAATCATACGTAAAAGAATTCAGAGAAGATTTAAATATTGTTCATAGATAATCTTGATCATAAACCCACAATTCATCGGATCTCGACAAACACACCGCAAAAAGAAGAGTTCCATCGAATAGATCTCCAAGAGAATCGAGGAGAACTTTGTATTGAGATCCAAAGAGAGAGAGAAGAAGCCATCTAGCTACTAGCTATGGACCCGTATGTCTGAGGTAAACTACTCACACATCATCGGAGGGGCCATGGAGTTGATGTAGAGGCCCTCCATGATCAATGCCCCCTCCAGCGGAGCTCCGGAAAAGGCCCCAAGATGGGATCTCTTGGGTACAGAAGGTTCCGGCGGTGGAAATAGGGTTTCGTGGTGCTTCTGGATGTTTGCGGGGTATGTGAACATATATAGGAGGAAGAAGTAGGTCGGTGGAGCTACGAGGGGCCCACGAGGGGGGAGGGCGCGCCCAGGGGGTAGGCGCGCCCCCTGCCTCATGGCCGCCTCATTGATTGCTTGACGTCCACTCCAAGTCCTCTGGATCAGGTTTGTTCCAAAAATCACATTCCCGAATGTTTCATTCCATTTGGACTCCGTTTGATATTCCTTTTCTATGGAACACTGAAATAGGCAAAAAATAGTAATTTGGGCTGGGCCTCCGGTTAATAGGTTAGTCCCAAAAATAATATAAAAGTGTAAAATAAAGCCCATTAACATCTAAAACAGATAATATAATAGCATGGAACAATCAAAAATTATAGATACGTTGGAGACGTATCAGCATCCCCAAGCTTAATTCCTGCTCATCCTTGAGTAGGTAAATGATAGAAACAGAATTTTTGATGTGGAATGCTTTCTAGAATATTCTTCAATGTATTTTTCTCTATTGTGGCATGACGGTTCAGATCTGAAAGATTCAAGATAAAAGTTTATTGTTGACATAAAAATAGTAATACTCCAAGTATGCTAATCAAGCAATTATGTCTTATCAAAATACCATATCCAAAGAAAACTTATCCCTACAAAGTCATATAATTTGGCCATGCTTCATTTTCGTCACACAAAATGCTCTCATCATGCACAACCCCGATGACAAGCCAAGCAATTGTTTAATACTTAGCTTTTTCAAACTCTGTCAACTTTTACGCAATATATGAGCACGAGCCATGGACATAGCACTATGGGTGGAATAGAATATGATGATTGAGGTTGTGTGAGAAAACAAAAAGGGAGAAAGTCTCACATTTACGCGGATAATCAATGGGCTATGGAGGTGCCCACCGATTGATGTCAATGCAAGGAGTAGGGATTGCCATGAAACGGATGCACTAGAGCTATAAATGTATGAAAGCTCATCAAAGAAACTAAGTGGGTGTGCATCCAACTCACTTGATCACGAAGACCTAGGGCATTTGAGGAAGCCCATCATTGGAATATACAAGCCAAGTTCTATAATGAAAAATTCCCACTAATATATGAAAGTGACAAAATAAGAGACTCTCTATCATGAAGATCATGGTGCTACTTTGAAGCACAAGTGTGGAAAAAGGATATTAACATTGTCCCTTTTCTCTTTTTCTCTCATTTATTTATTATTATTATTTATTTTTTTATTTGGGCCTTCTTTTTTCTTCTTCTTTTGGCCTCCTTTCTTTCTTTCTTTTTCGTTCGGAGTCTCATCCCGACTTGTGGGGGATTCATAGTCTCCATCATCCTTTCCTCAAATGGGACAATGCTCTAATGATGATCATCACACTTTTATTTTCTTACAACTCAAGAATTACAACTCGATTGATAGGTGGGAACCCGATGAACGAGTTCACGCCCGAGGATGGCCCGATCTTCACGTCGTAGGATCAAATCGGGAGGGATAACTAGCTGCAAGCAGCCAGGATAACTAGCTTTATACCTGCCAAGGTTGGATGCAACCCGTACGTTGGGGATGGCTGACCGAAGCTACAAGAACTCCAACCCGCTGTTCGAACAATCGTAGAACCACAAACCGGGACTAATCGACACAAAACGGCCGGAACCGTAGAGCACGGACTAGGGGGAACCAGAGGCTCCTTCTCGCGAATCCGAATGAACTCACAAGAGCAAAGGTAGCAAGATCTCTCGGATCTCTCTAGCAGTCTTGCTGCATAAGCTTGTAGCTGAATGGTTTGACAAAAGGTTCTCTAGAGGATGGGGGAGATGGGGTTTTATAGCAGGGACAACCCCCCTTAGCTAGGTGTGAAAATGGTTTCAAAAGCAAGCAGGTTTGCATGGCTTTCTTGGGTGAATAAGCAATCAACTTTGGTAGTTGTTGCAGAGCTCCTCGGAAATTCGTGAAGTCTTGACAGCCTGGTCACCTTCCACGAGAATGACTAGAACTTTTGACTCGCAAGTCCAAATGATGTGAGGTTTTTTGCATTGGAAAGATAATTTGATGTAGCTTCTGTTGATGTACCCCTATGGCCCCGTCTCTCTAGCACATGGGTGTGACACACCAAAACATCAGAGGTAAAAACTGACAGCATGAGCTTCACTTGCAACTTGTTTTCTCCAAACTTGTTCCTTCAAAGCGGTTGCTTCAAGAGCTCATAGGTTGTTGGGTTTCTTTCATGTTATACCTAAGTTGAACCAACAACAATGGAGATGAAAGCATAGTTGTGTCATCAAGGTTACAAGGTAAACTTAAGTTAGCGTTCACCTGGTCACTTATTTGTTTGGTGCGACTTCTTGTGATTGGACCTATAATTGTTGGAGACTTGTCGATGGTTGTGCTGTCCTCATCATCCTCCCCCTCTTGAGGAGGAGTCGTCCTCGACTCTGATGGTCCAAAGTATGGAGAGAGGTCAGACACATTGAAAGTTGGACTAACACCATAATCCATCGGAAGGTCAATCTTGTAGGCATTGTCATTGATCTTCGCAAGAACTTTGAATGGACCATCTCCATGTGGCTGCAACTTGCATTTGCGTTGATCTGGGAAACAATCCTTCCACAGGTGTACCCACACAAGATCACCTTCTTCAAACAACACCTTCTTTCTTCCCTTGTTTGCCCGTTTTGCATATTGTTCAGTCATCTTCTCAATATTTTCCTCGGTCTTCTCATGAATTTTCTTCACGAAGTGAGCATGGTTACTTGCATCAAGATTGGTTTGCTCTTGCAATGGTAAAGGCAAAAGATCTACGGGAGCAGCAGGTTTGAAACCATAAACAATTTCTAAAGGACAAAATTTGGTGGTCGAATGCACTGCCCTGTTGTATGCAAACTCCACGTGGGGGAGACATTCTTCCCACATCTTCAAATTTTCCTTTAAAACTGCTCTCAGCATAATGGATAGCATGCGGTTGACAACTTCAGTTTGTCCATCCGTTTGTGGGTGGCATGTAGTGGAAAAGAGAAGCTTTGTCCCTAGCTTTGCCCACAACATTTTCTGAAAATAGCTCAGAAACTTGGTGTCATGATCTGAAACAATAGTGTATGGTACTCCATGTAGCGGCACGATTTCCCTGAAAAACAAATCAGCAATGTGTGAAGCATCATTGCTCTTGTGACACGGGATAAAGTGAGCCATCTTGCTAAACCTATCAACCACCACAAAAATTGAATCACTCCCCCTCTTAGTACTAGGAATGGATAAGGGCGTATAAAGTCCATGAGGGTTTAAACGTGAATTAGCTTTGCGGCAAATCTCACAACGTAGTATGTAGCGCTCAACATCACGCCTCATCCTTGGCCAAAAGAAATGGTCAATCAGCACACTCTCAGTTTTCTTTGCTCCAAAATGTCCCGTGAGACCACCAGCATGAGCCTCCTGCAAAAGCAACAAACAAACAGAGCAATCTGGGATGCACAATTTGTTAGCTCGAAACAAGAATCCATCATGCAAGTGAAACTTTTCCCAACATTTCCCCTCACTACTCTTTGAGTGTGGTTCAGCAAAATATGGGTCATTGGCATACAATTCTTTGATGCTTTGCAGCCCAAGAATTTTAGTATCAAGTTGTGAGAGTAAAATATGGCGTCTAGACAAAGCATCAGCAACAACATTATCTTTTACTTTCTTGTACCTGACAATATAGAGAAAAGATTCTACGAATTCACTCCATTTTGCATGTCTACGATTCAGTTTTTGTTGACCCCTAAGGTGCTTTAAAGATTCATGGTCGGAATGTATCACAAATTCTTTAGGCCACAAATAATGTTGCCATGTTTCAAAAGATCTCACAAGTGCATATAATTCTTTGTCATAAACTGAATAATTTAGAGTTAGACCACTTAGCTTTTCACTAAAATATGCAATAGGCCTGCCTTCTTGCATTATTATGCCTCCAATACCAACACCACTTGCATCAAATTCAACTTCAAAAGTCTTACCAAAGTTGGGTAGTGCAAGCAATGGTGCAGATGTCAATTTTTCTTTCAACTCTTGGAAGGCCTTCTCTTGTGCATTTTCCCAGTTGAAGGGAACATCTTTCTTGGTTAGCTCATTCATTGGGACAGCAATGGTGTTGAAGTCCTTCACAAACCGACGGTAGAAACCAGCAAGGTCAAGAAAGCTTCGTACTTGGCTTACATTTTGTGGAGGCATCCACTCACGGATGGCCTTGACCTTCTCCTCATCTACCTCCACACCTTGACCTGAAACAACAAAGCAAGAAACACAACTTTTTCTATGCAAAATGTGCACTTTTCCTTGTTTGCATATAATTCTCCTCTATTAGGACAGCAAGCACACACCAAATGTGTTCAACATGTTCATCCAAAGTTTTGCTATAAATCAGGATGTCATCAAAGTAAACAACCACAAACTTGCCAATGAACATTCTAACCACATGATTCATTAATCTCATGAAAGTACTAGGTGTATTTGTTAATCCAAATGGCATAACTAACCACTCATACAAACCAAATTTTGTTTTGAAAGCAGTTTTCCATTCATCACCATCTCTCATTCTAATTTGATGGTAGCCACTTTGCAAGTCAATTTTAGAAAAGATGGTGGCGCCACTAAGTTCATCAAGCATATCATCAAGCCTAGGTATGGGATGCCTATACCTCCCGGTGATGTTGTTAATAGGCCTACAATCACAACATATTCGGGAAGATCCATCTTTTTTTGGCACTAAAAGAATGGGTGCAGCACAAGGAGAGAGACTTTCCCTTACATATCCTTTGTTTAGTAGGCCTTCAACTTGTCGCTGAATCTCCTTGGTTTCCTCCGGATTTATGCGGTATGATGGTCGGTTCAGCAATGGGGCTCCTGGAACCAAATCAATTTGGTGTTCAATGCCTCTTTGTGGTGGCAGCCCTAGTGGTATATCCTCGGGGAACACATCTTCATACCCCTGCAAAATTTCAACAACAACACTAGGAGTGGTGGAGGTTAATTCATTAGTAGAAAGAAAATTGTCCTTGTACAAAAGTACAAAGAACACGGAATTGAGTTGTCTCAACTCTCTCATGTCCCTTTTCCTAGCCATCATAGCTAATCCCTGTTTTTCCCATGTCTTGGTCAATTTAAGCTGTGGGTGTTATTTGGCTTTGGATTCTCTCGCTCACTATGTTGGTGGATGTCACTCAAGTGTTTCTCGCTCACTGTCTCTTTCTTTTTCAGATCATCCATCAATATTTCTTCGGGTGTCAAAGCAAGCAAAGATATGCGCTCTCCCTCGTATTGGAATGAGAGACGATTAGTACGGCCGCTGATTTGCACATCATGATCATACAACCAAGGTCTTCCCAACAGCAATTGGCATGCTTGCATTGGCACCACGTCACATTCCACTTGATCCCGGTACTTCCCAATGGAAAATTGAACGGTGATAATGTTGCTTACTCGAAGTGTACCACAATCATTGAGCCATTGCATCTTATATGGACTTGGGTGCCTTCTTTGTTTCAGTCCCAACTTCTCTACCAAATCTGAACTTGTAATGTTGTTGCAACTGCCATTCTCAACAATAATTCTGCAAATCTTGTCCTTGATGGTGCCACGGGTGTGAAAAATATTTTGTCGCTACCATTTCGGCCATCTCGATCATGATGTTCTCGATCACGATGTCATCTCGACCATCTCGATCACGATGTTCTCCACGACACTCATCTTCAGGAGCACGACGGTATGGGACACCAGCATAACCATCAAAATCATCTCCATGACCACGAGCAACACGCTCATGAGGGTCATAGTAGTGCCCACGAAGACCGTGCCCTCGCCCTCAAAGTTGTCCTCCTCGCTGCCCTCCATGAGCAGCAACACCACACCCACGAGCAGCAGCCACATGTCCACCATGGCTGTTGTTATCATCCTCCAAGTCACCATCCACAGCAGCATGCACGGAATTTTCATCCCCAACTTCCTCAAGTGGGTCAATAGGGTGTTGTCGGTGTCGAACCCTATCGCCACCTACTGGAGGTCACTCGTGAAACATCCTTGCAAGGTCTCGAACCATGTTCTATAATTCCTGAAAATTAGCACGTCTGATCAGGGCATCTTCTTCCCCATGGTTTTCTCCATGAACACTCAATCTAGATCCTGCCATGTTAGTAAGGCCAAAAGTGGAATGTGATAATTTTGTGGAATCACACAACCTCACCTCTTGCTCACCGAAGTTCTTATGAGTTCACATCAGATTGTGCTTCTCCCAGATGTGTTAAAGCGATTGAAAGACAGGGATCAAAGAACTAGCTTCGATTTTTGGTGGAGCTTGGTGGGGTAAACAAAAAGGGGCTTGTGCTGAAATCAAGTTGATGCAAAACAAGAAAAATATGTGGATGGATCTGTTGCACCTTCGCACCAAGATTGAAAAACACAACACACAGCCTTCTGAAAAATTTTCTATCAAGCTGAAACTTTTGGATCTTACACAAGACTTTCTTTTTCTCTCTTGACTTTTTTTCCACTCTTTTTTTTCTATCTTTGATTTTTTTGCCACTCTTTTTTTCTATTTTTCCAAAGCACAACAACCAAATCTGAAAGCAATTATGAAGATGAACTTGGTGCAGATCTAAAAGATGAAGAACATGCAAGGTATGCAACAACAAGATCTCAGCACTAACAAGGCTTGGATTTATTTTTGGTGGGGCTTTGGACTTCTAGGACAGAAAATATAGCATGAAAAACACTCAATCTAAAGGGATGATAGCAAGATAAAGTTGGATAAAAGATCCTACCGTGTCAACGAAAGCTCTGGTGCCAGATGATAGGTGAGAACCCGATGAACGAGTTCACACCCGAGGATGGCCCGATCTTCACGTGGTAGGATCGAATCGGGAGGGATAACTAGCTGCAACCAGCCGGGATAACTAGTTTTATACCTGCCAAGGTTGGATTTAACCCACACGTTGGGGATGGCTGACCGAAGCTACAAGAACTCCAACCCGCTGTCTGAACAATCCCAGAACCACAAACCGGGACTAATCCACACAAAACGTCCAGAACCATAGAGCATGAACTAGGGGGAACCAGAGGCTCCTTCTCGCGAATCTGAATGAACTCACAAGAGCAAAGGTAGCAAGATCTCTCGGATCTCTCTAGCAGTCTTGCTGCATAAGCTTGTAGCTGAATGGTTTGACAAAAGGTTCTCTAGAGGATGGGGAGATGGGGTTTTATAGCAGGGACAACCCCCCTTAGCTAGGTGTGAAAATGGTTTCAAAAGTAAGCATGTTTGCATGGCTTTCTTGGGTGAATAAGCACTCAACTTTGGGAGTTGTTGTAGAGCTCCTCGGAAATTCGCGAAGTCTTGACTGCCTGGACACCTTCCACGAGAATGACTAGAACTTTTGACTCACAACTCCAAATGATGTGAGGTTTTTTGCATTGGAAAGATAATTTGATGTAGCTTCTGTTGATGTACCCCTATGGCCCTGTCTCTCCATCACATGGGTGTGCCACACCAAAACATCAGAGGTAAATACTGACAGCATCTGCTTCACTTACAACTTGTTTTCTCCAAACTTGTTCCTCCAAAGCAGTTGCTTCAAGAGCTCATAGGTTGTTGGATTGCTTCCATGTTATACCTAAGTTCAACCAACAACAATGGAGATGAAAGCATAGTTGATTCATCAAGGTTACAAGGTAAACTTAAGTTACCGTTCACCTGGTCACTTATTTGTTTGGCGCGACTTCTTGTGATTGGACCTATAATTGTTGGAGACTTGTCGATGGTTGTGGTGTACTCATCATCCTCCCCCTCTTGAGGAGGAGTCGTCCTCGACTCTGATGGTCCAAAGTATGGAGAGAGGTCGGACACTGTCGGTGTCAAAACCGGCGAATCTCGGGTAGGGGGTCCCGAACTGTGCGTCTAGGCCGGATGGTAACAGGAGGCAGGGGACACAATGTTTTACCCAGGTTCGGGCCCTCATGATGAAGGTAAAACCCTACGTCCTGCTTGATTAATATTAATGATATGGGTAGTACAAGAGTAGATCTACCACGAGATCAGAGATGCTAAACCCTAGAAGCTAGCCTATGGTATGATTGTATGTTGTCCTACGGACTAAAACCCTCCGGTTTATATAGACACCGAAGAGGGTTAGGGTTACACAAGGTCGGTTACAAAGGAGGAGATATCCATATCTGTATTGCCTAGCTTGCCTTCCACGCCAAGTAGAGTCCCATCCGGACACGGGACAAAGTCTTCAATCTTGTATCTTGATAGTCCAATAGTCCGGCCAAAGGATATAGTCTGGCTGTCCGGAGACCCCCTAATCCAGGACTCCCTCAGTAGCCCCTGAACCAGGCTTCAATGACGATGAGTCCGGCACGCAGTATTGTCTTCGGCATTGCAAGGCGGGTTCCTCCTCCGAATGGATCACAGAAGAATTTGAATATGAGGATAGTGTTCAACCCTGCAACATAAGTTCCACATACTTCCGTAGAGAGAATAATATTTTCGCAAATCTAATTTGCTGACTTGTTTTGATAGTATGACGTTATGTCATGGCCCGGTGATTATTCGAACCATTTCCTTTAACTAGCCCCGCACATAACGCGAGGCAATTTTTTGACACGTCTTGTCAAAGCAGAGATCGTGTCCCTTTATTACAGGATTCTCATCAATATGGGCGTGGGTAACCCAACCGCGCCATCGATTACGGTGCTTGGGGGATGAGCGAGTTTTACCAGGCAAGTGGGGATGCTTAGTTTCGTCCACCCATATAAAGGGATAAGGATTCACCTTTCTATCCACGCCTTCTTCCTCCTTTGCTCATCTGTTTTTGCACACTCGAGCTCTAGCGCCCAAGTCTGCACTTCCCACCTCAACCTTCTCCAACCATGTCTGAAGCGGGAGGCAGGTGGATGGTCTCCTCCGTCACGGATGGAGACATCAAGAAGCTGAGGAGAGCCGGATACCTGCCCGACGACATCGCGCACCGGCTCCCAGATGAGGGGCAGCTCATCCCCACCCCCAGGCCCCATGAGAGGGTAGTGTTCCTCACCCATTCCCTCCATGGACTGGGATTCCCTCTCCACCCATTCGTCCGGGGGATCATGTTCTATTATGGCCTAGATTTCCACGATCTGGTCCCGAACTTCATCCTCAACATCTCGGCATTTATCGTTGTGTGCGAGGCCTTCCTCCGCATCAAGCCCCACTTTGGCTTATGGTTGAAGACCTTCAATGTCAAGCCGAAGGTTGTGGACGGCAGCCAGACGGAGTGCGGAGGCGCCATGGTGGGCAAGATGTCCAACGTAACATGGCTCGAGGGGTCCTTTGTAGAAACCATAAAGGGGTGGCAATCGGGGTGGTTCTACATCACCGAGCCGCGCGACCATGCATGGGCAGCGGCCCCCGAGTTCCGATCTGGCATCCCCACGCGGCTCACCTCCTGGAAAGAGAAGGGCATGTCCTGGGGTAGTTTGGAAGAGCTGACCATACTCCAAACATGTATTCAAAACATGGTGAACAAGAAGCTCAAACTCGTCAACGTGGTCTAGGTCATGCTGCACCGCCGGATCCTCCCGTGCCAACAACGGGAGTTCAACTTGTGGGAGTTCGACCCGGCGCAGGTCTGAACAGGCTCTTTGACACAACTCACGAAGATGCCTGAAGGGTGCTGTTCAAAAGCGCTGAGGTCCCCCCTCCCATTACTGAGGATCGCGGATTCAGCGCGAAGCGCCAAGCCAGTGCGGTAAGCTGCTTTACCTTTCACAGGATACTTATTTTTTATTGATTGACTCCATGCAGGATCTAAACTCCCGTACCTTTGACAGGACTGGCAGGAGACGGCCGGACAGATCGACTGTCCGGCTCCTTTGCCCGAAGGCCCAGCAGACGCTCTTCTGGCAAAGATGCTGACTCCGGCTCCTTATATGGTGCCGGAGAAGACCAAGAAGGCCAAGGGAACCCGAAAGAGTACCCGACGCCAGGCGTCGTCGGACTCACCGTCCGATGACTCTATGATGCACTCCTCCCCCGAAGACGAGGAAGAGGAAGAAGATGCCCCCCCTCCAGCTGGAGGAGATAAGAAAAGGAAGGCCGCCCCAACTGGGGGCCGAAGGGTCCAAGAATGGAAGGACTCTCCTTCCGGACAGTTCCACCGCCGCCGACGAAGGCGAAGACGAGTGGTTGACCAGTGCCAAGCCCCTGGGGAGATCGCAAGTATTCGGATACCAGAGTAACTCATAGCATTCGTTTGTCGCATTGCTTTCCCTAACGCCGAACATAATTATGCAGGCCGCCACGAGCCAATATCGATGTATCATCGGACGGCTCCCTGGGCTCGTCGGACATGGATAGCAATCCAGTCCCGACCGCCACCTCCCCTCATCCTGTCGACGATGCCGAGGTGCTATCTCAAGAGGCACCGGATCAAGGGGAGAGAGTCCCGGAGGTGCCTCAAGGCGACCTTCCGGACTCCGGGAGCCGAGGGGACAGGGCCCCTGAGAGCTCTAAGTTCGGCCCTTAGCCGAACACCGCGCCGGAACCTCCAGTGGTTTCGGGCTTGGGCAGGCGGCCTCCTTCTAAGAGGGGCAAGACGCCTGTGCCGGTGACCTCTGTCCATCCAGAGGCGCCGGACAATCTGCTGGAAGCGCTTCGCAGCGCTTCCATCAACGAGGAGCACCGCACTATCATGAGTGCGGTGATCCAGAAGGTTCAGTCTGCCAAGAGCGGATTGACTAAAGCCTGTGCCAGCCTTCTAACAGGCTTTGAGGTAAGTGTTTTAAAATGTAGTAGAAATATTTCCACATAGACAGTAGCCCCTGATGCTTTGTTCGGTGTTCACAAAGAAAAGCCGAACAGAGGATCAAATAATATCGCAGGAGTCTAATATAAGTATGTCAATATGCGTATGCAGGCCTCACTGCTGGCGTCCGCTGCACTGACTGTGGAGGTCGCCGTACTGAAGCAGGACCTCGAGGGGTCCAGGAAAGAGCTCGGCCTTGTCAAGAGGCAGCTCGAGGAGAACAAGGGTAAGTAATACCCTGTCTATAGATATGTATATAAAAGAAGAAGCAATTGCAAAATGACAGGATCATCATATATTCGCCAGGGGCCACGACTAAGGTGGCGACCCTAAAGCAAGCGCTAACCAAGGCCGAAGATAATGCATCCAAGGAGCGCACCGAGCGAGAGAAGCACGAGGCTCGGGTGGTCGAGGTGCAGCAAGAGCTCCAGGCTCTCGTGGCGAAGCACGAGGCATTGGAGCTTGACTCAAAGACGCGGGAGTCTGAGCTTGCCGCGGCCCTCGAGAGCGCAAAAAGTGCCAAGGCTGAAGCCCAAAGGGCCCTCCAGGAGATCGACGCAATGAAGAAGATAGCGGCGGGTAAGGCTTTCTATATGCAAAGCAAGCATGTAAAAGTAAATTACCGATTACTTACCCGAATCCGGAGCTCTGCAGGAGCATTCGCAGATTTGCCCCACAGCGTGTCCGATGCCGCACAATTTTACCAGGCCGAGGATGGAAGCTCAATGGAGAAGTTGTTCTGGTCTCAGTATGCTGAGGCCGAACACCCGGTGTCAATGAGCGACCAGCTGAAGCAGGTGGTCGAGCTACATAAGGCGGCTGATCAGGCCATGAAGGGCTTTATAGTCCGGCTGTGGCCTAGCGACGCCCTTCCGAACAGCTTCTTCGGCCTGGTGAGGCGACTTGTGGATGCCTACCCGCGGCTGGAGGTCGTCAAGCGATCTGTCTGCATTGAGGGTGCACGCCAGGCTTTCGCCCGTGTGAAATTGCAGTGGGTCAAGCTAGACGCCGTGAAGCTGATCAAGGAGGGGCCACCGGAGGGCAAGGAGCACCGCCACCCCGAGATGTACTACGATGGTGTTCTGCCGGTGCCCGTCTCATAGCGGACGAGTGTTCAAAAGATGTAATTTTTGAGTGAGACTTGCTCGTTTTATCCTGTATTTATGAAAACTTGTTTCATATGCGCTATGCAACGCTTGTTTGAATTTAAAATATTACCTTCTGTTTGGCTGTTTATCCAATCTGAGAGATGGCTAGTCCTCGGCTTCTGCCCCCATGCCACGAGTGTTGGGGTGTTCGGGATAAACCTGAGCACTCTTGTTCCCATGTTTGGGTCCTTCGAGGGAGGTGCTCAGCACAGCGAACAAGGCAACCGGACTAATAATGCTTTATCACTCTCACTTAGCCATAGAATTCTATAATTTTAAATTTCGGCGAAGCCCCTGGTATTCGGAAGGCCAAATTAGGGGCGCGATACACGCCTTTAAGCCGGATAGTGCCGGCCCCTCGCTCTAAGCGGCATAAGTCTTTAGGGACTCGAAAACCTAGCTGAACAGCGACCAGTCTCTCGCCTTATCATGACTGTCAGTTTTAGCTTTCTCTACTGAGGTGCTGAACCTAGCAGAACTGGGGCACAATCGTAGTAGTTCTCCTAGCGCTACCTTAGCCGATAGAGCGGAACATAAGGTACCAAAACATAGGAGCCGGGCAAACCCAACATTTGACCAAAGACATGATTCGGAGCTGATGCATATAGTGCTATAAGTTCGGGGTGCCGTACTTGTGAAAGTGTTCGGACTTTTCACACCGTATTGTGGGGTATGTAAGCCCCTGGTGTATTGGCTGTACCAAAGTGTACGGTTGCAAGGCGTCATTAATGAACACACACACACACACATATATATAACAAGAATGCAATAATAGTCGTGATGTCATGCATTGTTTATTCAAAAAATTGCGTTAAAGTAGAGTGATACAGATAGTGTGATAAGTAAAGAGTAGGACTATGTCCCTTCCAAGGGAAAGCTGAGGAATGATATTAAATCGAATATTTCGCTCGTTACTGTAATCCACCTGGGAATTCCGTGGTATGACGTAGCTGTCTGCCTCCTTGGTTGTTGCATCATGTGTTCGGCGATAGTGCTGTCGGACAGTGTTTCTAGAGATTAAGGTCCTGAAAAAAAGATAGCCAAACGGGAAGCCCCTAGTGCGGTTTAAGCCGCATCTTGGGGCGTGCCGCAGTTGTGCCCCCCTCCCCACCTGTGCCCATGGTATTTTTAATGCGTAATTATGTACGCGTGGTACGAGTTTCGTCATTGGGCTGGGATTGGGGTGACCGCCGTATTGCTACGCGAGCTCAGATCGCACCAGGCGGTCTATTTGCCGATTGCTCCGAGCGCGCTTGAAGGTGTCTGGGCTTTGAAGCGCCGAACTGGTCGATTGTCTTGAGAGGCTGCTTTGTGCTTCTGCTGCGAGGGCCGCGGTGTGCTCCTCTGTTCGGAGAGAGCGCTATGTGTTTCCATTGACTGTAATAACTCCACGAGGTCCTGGCATCTTGAGCTTGAGGTATGCATAATGCGATACCGCATTGAATCTAGCAAATGCGGTTCACCCGAGCAGCGTGTGATAACCACTGCAGAACGAGACTATATCGAAGATTAACTCTTTGCTTCGGAAGTTATCCGTGGATCCAAAGACCACTTCCAGTGTAATTGAGCCTGTGCAATGGGCCTCTACACCTGGAATGACGCCTTTAAAGGTCGTTTTTGTGGGTTTGATCCTTGACGGGTCTATACCCATTTTGCGCACTGTGTCCTGATAAAGCAGGTTCAGGTTGCTGCCACCATCCATAAGGACTCGAGTGAGGTGAAATCCGGCAATGATTGGGTCTAGGACCAGTGCGGATCCGCCATGACGGATACTAGTGGGGTGGTCCCTGCGATCGAAGGTGATCGGACAGGAAGACCAAGGGTTGAGCTTTGGGGCGACTGGCTCCAACGCATATACGTCCCTGAGCGCATGCTTCCGCTCCCTCTTGGGGATGTGGGTTGCGTATATCATGTTCACCGTCCACACTTGCGGGGGAAACCTCTTCTGTCCTCTGGTGTGCGGCTGCCGGGGCTCCTCCTCGTCATCGCTATGCGGCCCCTTGTCCTTGTTTTCGGCAATTAACTTGCCGGCCTGCTTGAACACCCAACAATCCCTGTTGGTGTGATTGGCTGGCTTGTCTGGGGTACCATGTATTTGACACGAGCGATCGAGTATACGGTCCAAGATGGACGGACCCGGCGTACTTGGTCTGAATGGCTTTTTCCGCTGACCGGGTTTAGAGCCTTTGAATCCGGCATTGACTGCCGTATCCTCGGTATTTTCACTGTTAATGCGGCGCTTATGTTTGTTGCGACGTGACCTGCTATTGTCGTCCTTGGTATCGGAGGTACCATGGTTCTTTGATATGTTATTACTGCGAGCCAGCCAGCTGTCTTCTCCCGCACAAAAGCGGGTCATGAGCGTCGTGAGAGCTGCCATAGATTTCGGCTTTTCCTGACCAAGGTGCCGGGCTAGCCACTCGTCTCGGATGTTGTGTCTGAAAGCCGCTAAGGCCTCTGCATCCGGACAGTCAACGATTTGATTTTTCTTTGTAAGGAACCGAGTCTAGAATTACCTGGCCGACTCTTCTGGCTGCTGAATTATGTGGCTTAAGTCATCAGCATCTGGTGGTCGCACATAAGTACCCTGAAAGTTGTCGAGGAATGCGGCTTCTAGATCTTCCCAACAGCTAATGGAGTCCGCTGGCAAGCTGTTAAGCCAATGTCGCGCTGGTCCTTTGAGCTTTAGTGGGAGGAATTTGATGGTGTGTAAGTCATCACCGCGGGCCATGTGGATGTGGAGGAGGAAATCCTCGATCCATACTGCGGGATCTGTTGTGTCGTCATACGATTCAATATTTACAGGTTTGAAACCTTCTGAGAATTGATGATCCATTACTTCGTCTGTGAAGCATAAGGGGTGTGCGGCGCCTCTGTATTGGGCTATATCGCGACGCAGCTCGAATGGTTCTTGCCCGCTGTGTTCGGCCCGACCGGATTTGCTTTTACTGTATCCGGCGTGACGTTTATCGTCTCTCAGAGTTGTGCACCCTTGTGATCCGTAGATTGATCTTGCATGCTTTGCTTTGTCCTCCAATATGTCTCGCAGGTCTGGCGTATCTCCCCATGCCTTTTTATTTGAATGGTGTCGGGGTGGAGGCTAAGTTTTTGGCTGGAATGCCTCTCTATCGCAGCCACGAGGTGGCCGATCAGCCGTATCATACGCTTCTTCCTCTAGTCAGGGTAGTAACCTGCACTTTGGGTAATTCTTGGAGGGGCGCTCGAGTTTATATTCCTCGGCCGCGAGGACTTCAGTCCATCTGTCAGCTAGCAGATCTTGATCAGCTTGAAGCTGCTGCTGCTTTTTCTTCAGGCTATTTGCCGTGGCCATAAGCCGGCGCTTGAAGCGCTCCTGTTCGACGGGATCCTCTGGTACGGCGAATTCATCGTCGCCGAGGCTTACCTCGTCTTCGGAGGGGGCATGTAATTGTCATCCTCCTCCTCTCCATCTGCCGCTCTCTCAGGAGGGCTGGCTCCTCCATCCTCCTGCTCTAAATCTTGCTGGAGGGGATTGTTGTTGTCTTCGGCACTATCCGGAGTGTTATTATCTCCTGTGCCGGTTTCACCACTTTTGCTTTGGCGGGACTTAGAGCGGCGCCGCTGACATTGGCGCTTGTGTTGCTTCTTGGAGGGGTCATCCTCTGTTATCTCGTCGCCATTGCCTTCTTTGGGTGTATCCACCATGTATATGCCATATGACAAGGTGGCTTTCTAGTGCCCTATAGGCGCTGGTTCATGTTCGTCTCCTACATCGCCGTCCATACCGTTGATGTCTCCGGAGTCGAAGTCGAGCATGTCGGTTAAATCATCGACAATGGCTACGAAGTGGGTGGTGGGTGGGCGTCGAATTTCTTCGTCGTCCGCATCCCAATCCTGTTGGCCATAGTCCGACCAGGGCTCTCCTGACAAAGAGAGAGACTTTAGTGAATTCAGAATGTTGCCGAAGGGCGAGTGCTAAAAGATATCTGCGGCGGTGAATTCCATGATCGGCGCCCAATCGGATTTGATTGGCAGGGGCGCGGGTGGTTCGGAGTCCGGAAAACAGTCCGACACCTTGGAGTCACGGGCTTCGCAGAGGATTAGGCTGGTGTTCGGCTCGATCGCCATTGAGACTACAGCCCCTGAGGCGGTGTCCAGCCACCCGTCCTCGATTGGCGCAGTTGGCTCCGAGCTAAGGGTCGGAGCTGATGTGGGCGTGGCCTCTGGGGTACTGTTCGGTGGCAGAGCTAGATCATACCCATCGTGACAGTGCAGCGCGCCCGGCTGTGGCTCGAATCCGTTGAAGATCAAGTCTCCGCGGATGTCGGCCGTGTAGTTCAACCTTCTAAATCTGACCTGATGGCCAGGGGCGTAGCTTCCAATCTGCTCCAGATGGCCAAGCGAATTAGCCCGCAGTGCAAAGCCGCCGAACACGAAGATCTATTCGGGGAGAAAGGTCTCACCCTGGACCGCATCCATGTTTGATGATCGGAGGAGCCATTGGGCCTAAAGGTGACGACATAGAGGAACTCTCAATGAAAGCACCAATGTCGGTGTCAAAACCGGCGGATCTCGGGTAGGGGGTCCCGAACTGTGCGTCTAGGCCAGATGGTAACAGGAGGCAGGGGACACAATGTTTTACCCAGGTTCGGGCCCTCTTGATGGAGGTAAAACCCTACGTCCTGCTTGATTAATATTGATGATATGGGTAGTACAAGAGTAGATCTACCACGAGATCAGAGAGGCTAAACCCTAGAAGTAGCCTATGGTATGATTGTATGTTGTTCTACGGACTAAAACCCTCCGGTTTATATAGACGCCGGAGAGGGTTTTACACAAGGTCGGTTACAAAGGAGGAGATATCCATATCCGTATTGCCTAGCTTGCCTTCCAGGCCAAGTAGAGTCCCATCCGGACATGGGACAAAGTCTTCAATCTTGTATCTTCATAGTCCAATAGTCCGGCCAAAGGATATAGTCCGGCTGTCCGGAGACCCCCTAATCCAGGACTCCCTCAGACACATTGAAAGTTGGACTAACACCATAATCCATCGGAAGGTCAATCTTGTAGGCATTGTCATTGATCTTTGCAAGAACTTTGAATGGACCATCTCCACGTGGCTGCAACTTGCATTTGCGCTGATCTGGGAAATGATCCTTCCGCAGGTATACCCACACAAGATCACCTTCTTCAAACAACACCTTCTTTCTTCCCTTGTTTGCTCGTTTTGCATATTGTTCAGTCATCTTCTCAATATTTTCCTTGGTCTTCTCACGAATTTTCTTCACGAAGTCAGCACGCTTACTTGCATCAAGATTGGTTCGCTCCTGCAATGGTAAAGGCAAAAGATCTATGGGAGCAGCAGGTTTGAAACCATAAACAATTTCTAAAGGACAAAATTTAGTGGTCGAATGTACTGCCCTGTTGTATGCAAACTCCACGTGGGGGAGACATTCTTCCCACATCTTCAAATTTTCCTTTAAAACTGCTCTCAGCATCATGGATAGCGTGCGGTTGACAACTTCAGTTTGACCATCCGTTTGTGGGTGGCATGTAGTGGAAAAGAGAAGCTTTGTCCCTAGCTTTGCCCACAACGTTTTCCAAAAATAGCTCAGAAACTTGGTGTCACGATCTGAAACAATAGTGCGTGGTACTCCATGTAGCCGCACGATTTCCCTGAAAAAGAAATCAGCAATGTGTGAAGCATCATCGCTCTTATGACATGGGATAAAATGAGACATCTTGCTAAACCTATCAACCACCACAAAAATTGAATCACTCCCCCTCTTAGTGCATTGTAATCCAAGAACAAAATCCATAGAAATATCTTCCCAAGGTGTACTAGGAATGGATAAGGGCGTATAAAGTCCATGAGGGTTTAAATGTGACTTAGCTTTGCGGCAAATCTCACAACGTAGTATGTAGTGCTCAACATCACGCCTCATCCTTGGCCAAAAGAAATGGTCAATAAGCACACTCTCAGTTTTCTTTGCTCCAAAATGTCTCATGAGACCACCAGCATGAGCCTCCTGCAAAAGCAACGAACGAACAGAGCAATCTGGGATGCACAATTTGTTAGCTCGAAACAAGAATCCATCATGCAAGTGAAACTTTTCCCAACCTTTCCCCTCACTACTCTTTGAGTGTGGTTCAGCAAAATATGGGTCATTGGCATACAATTCTTTGATGCTTTGCAGCCCAAGAATTTTAGTATCAAGTTGTGAGAGTAAAATACGGCGTCTAGCCAAAGCATGAGCAACAACATTATCTTTTCCTTTCTTCTACCTGACAATATAGGGAAAAGATTCTACGAATTCACTCCGTTTTGCATGTCTACGGTTCAGTTTTTGTTGACCCTAAGGTGCTTTAAAGATTCATGGTCAGAATGTATCACAAATTCTTTAGGCCATAAATAATGTTGCCATGTTTCCAAAGATCTCACAAGTGCATATAATTCTTTGTCATAAACTGAATAATTTAGAGTTGGACCACTTAGCTTCTCACTAAAATATGCAATAGGCCTGCCTTCTTGCATTAGTATGCCTCCAATACCAACACCACTTGCATCACATTCAATTTCAAAAGTCTTACCATAGTTGGGTAGTGCAAGCAATGGTGCAGATGTCAATTTTCCTTTCAACTCTTGGAAGGCCTTCTCTTGTGCATTTGCCCACTTGAAGGGAACATCTTTCTTGGGTAGCTCATTCATTGGGGCAGCAATAGTGTTGAAGTCCTTCACAAACCGAAGGTAGAAACCAGCAAGCCCAAGAAAGCTTCGTACTTGGCTTACATTTTATGGAGGCATCCACTCACGGATGGCCTTGACCTTCTCCTCATCTACCTCCACACCTTGACCTGAAACAAGAAAGCCAAGAAACACAACTTTTTCTATGCAAAATGTGCACTTTTCCTTGTTGGCATATAATTTCTCCTCTCTTAGGACAGCAAGCACACACCGAATGTGTTCAACATGTTCATCCAAAGTTTTGCTATAAATCAGGATGTCATCAAAGTAAACAACCACAAACTTACCAATGCACATTCTAAGCACATGATTCATTAATCTCATGAAAGTACTAGGTGCATTTGTCAATCCAAATGGCATAACTAACCACTCATACAAACCAGATTTTGTTTTGAAAGCAGTTTTCCATTCATCACCCTCTCTCATTCTAATTTGATGGTAGCCACTTCGCATGTCAATTTTAGAAAAGATGATGGCGCCACTAAGTTCATCAAGCATATCATCAAGCCTAGGTATGGGGTGCATATACCTCACGGTGATGTTGTTAATAGGCCTACAATCACAACACATTCGGGAAGATCCATCTTTTTTGGCACTAAAAGAACGGGTACAACACAAGGAGAGAGACTTTCCCTTACATAACCTTTGTTTAGTAGGCCTTCAACTTGTCACTGAATCTCCTTGGTTTCCTCCAGATTTGTGCGGTATGGTGGTCGGTTCGGCAATGGGGCTCCTGGAACCAAATCCATTTGGTGTTCAATGCCTCTTTGTGGTGGCAGCCCTGGTGGTATATCCTCGGGGAACACATCTTCATACCCCTGCAAAATTTCAACAACAACACTAGGAGTGGTGGAGGTTAATTCATTAGTAGAAAGAAAATTGTCCTTGTACAAAAGTACAAAGAACACGAAATTGGGTTCTCTCAACTCCCTCGTGTCCCTTTTCCTAGCCATCATCACTAATCCCTGTTTTTTCCATGTCTTGGTCAATTTAAGCTTTGGGGTTTTATTTGGCTTTGGATTCTCTCGCTCACTATGTTGGTGGATGTCACTCAAGTGTTTCTCGCTCACTCTCCCTTTCTTTTTTAGATCATCCATCAATATTTCTTCGGGTGTCAAAGGGAGCAAAGATATGTGCTCTCCCTCGTATTGGAATGATAGACGATTAGTACGGCCGCTGATTTGCACATCATGATCATACAACCAAGGTCTTCCCAACAGCAATTGGCATGCTTGCATTGGCACCACATCACATTCCACGTGATCCCGGTACTTCCCAATGGAAAATTGAACGGTGACAATGTTGTTTACTCAAAGTGTACCACAATCATTGAGCCATTGCATCTTATATGGACTTGGGTGCCTTCTTTGTTTCAGTCCCAACTTTTCTACCAAATCTGAACTTGCAATGTTGTTGCAACTGCCATTGTCAATAATAATTCTGCAAACCTTGTCCTTGATGGTGCCACGGGTGTGAAAAATATTATGCCGCAGCCCTTTCTCTTCTCTAGCTGCATTAACACTAAGCACACAACGAGAAACAATGTAATCTCCCATGCCGGCCTGAATATCACAACCACTCTTCCCGCCCTCTTCATCCTCATGATCACCCGATGCTCCATTATCTTCATGCTCACTCTCAAATTCCCATTCACCTTGTTCATTCAAAAAGAGAACTCTCTTGTTTCGACATTCAGAAGAAATGTGACCATGCACTTTGCACTTCCAACACTCAATATCTCGGCTTCGAGATGATGGTACGGCCTTGGGGTTAGAGGTACTTCCAGCAGCAGAAGGAGCACGCTTGTCCACATTCCTAGGGGCTCGTGATGATGCCGATGAAGTCGCTTTTCGCCGGATGGCAGTAGGGTGTGAAGTATGTTGAAACTGAGAACCAACATGAGAGGGACTTTGCTGCAACCTTTGCCATGGTGTGGTGGTGCGGTTATGAGATATCCGTCCATGACCACTCCGCCGCACCTTCCTCTTCGTGCGCTTTGCTTGCTCCAAAATAACTTGTAGAGTGTTATAGGGAGACATCTCCACAAAATTAGAAATTTCATTGTCGAGACCGTTTAAAAATCTTGCCATCTTTGACTCCTCATCTTCATGAATACGAGCATGAACCAACAATTCCAATTCATGTGTGTCTCTCCCAAAAGGTGTGTACAGAAAGGATGATTGTGATAAACTAGAAAGCAAGACTCAAATTATACAAGACGCTCCAAGCAAAACACATATCATGTGGCGAATAAAAATATAGCTCCAAGTAAAGTTACCGATAGACGAAGACGAAAGAGGGGATGCCTTCTAGGGCATCCCCAAGCTTAGGCTTTTTGGTGTCCTTGGATTTTACCTTGGGGTGCCTTGGGAATCCCCAAGCTTAGGCTCTTGCTACTCGTTCCATAATCCATCAAATCCTTACCCAAAACTTGAAAACTTCACAACACAAAACATAAAAGAAAATCTTTGTGAGCTCCGTTAGTAAAAGAAAACAAACCACCACTTCAAGGTATTGTAATGAACTCATTCTTGATTTATATTGGTGTTAAACCTACTGTATTCCAACTTCCCTATGGTTTATAAACTCTATTACTATCCATAGATTCATCAAAATAAGCAAACACCACACGAAAAACAGAATCTGTCAAAAACAGAACAGTCTGTAGTAATCTGTAGGTTTTGAATACTTATGGAACCCCAAAAACTCTAAAATAAATTGCTGGACGTGAGGAATTTATCTATTAATCATCTTTGAAAAGAATTAACTAAATAGCACTCTTCCGTAAAAATGGCAGCAATTCTCGTGAGTGCTAAAGTTTCTGTTTTTTACAACAAGATCAAAAAGACTTTCCCCAAGTCTTCCCAACGGTTCTACTTGGCACAAACACTAATTAAACACAAAAAACACAACCAAAACATAGGCTAGATAAATTATTTATTACTAAACAGGAGCAAAAAGCAAGGAATAAAAATAAAATTGGTTGCCTCCCAACAAGCGCTATCATTTGACGCCCCTAGCTAGGCATAAAGATTTCAATGATGCTCACATGAAAGACAAGAATTGAATCACAAAGGGAGCATCATAAAACATGTGACAAACACATCTAAGTCTAACATACTTCCTATTCATAGGCATCTTATAGGCAAACAAATTATCAAGGCAAGCAAAAACTAGCATATGCAAGGAAGCGGAAAGAAACAATAGCAATCTCAACATAACGAAAGGTAATTTAGTAACATGAAAATTTCTACAACCATATTTTCCTCTCACATAATAATTACATGTAGGATAATAAGAAAATTCAACAATATAGCTATCACAAAACATATTCTTAACACGATCCACATGTATGCAAAGTTGACACTCTTCCAAAATAGTGGGATTAAAATTAACTAAAGTCATGACCTCTCCAAACCCACTTTTATCATAAGATTGAACATGCTCCAAATATGTGGTATCTAAAGTTGACACTCTTCCAAACCCACTTTCAATAATATTGCAAACACTATTATCAATCTCATATTCATCATGGGGCTTAAATAAATTTTCAAGATCAAAAGAAGAATCACCCCAATCACGATCATTGCAACAAATAGTAGTCATAGCAAAACTAGCATCCCCAAGCTTGAGGTTTTGCATATCATTAACACAATTTACATTAAGAGAATTTATAATAACATCATTGCAATCATGCTTTTCATCGAAGGAACTATCAAGTATGGGTGCAATAGCAACGATCTCATGTTTAACATAAGGAACTATGGCAAATTCATTTTCATAAATATTGGCATCATGGCCACAAGAATAGCAAGCATCATGTTCATCAAGGGATATTTCAATCAAATCATCGGAATCATAATTATCTATAGATTCATGCATATCATTATTTTCTTTCGAAGCAACGGTCATTCTTTCAGTAAATTCTTTGACATAGACATTATGAGCATAGTTTTCATAGCAATATTTAAGTATGTCAAAATTTTCATATTTGTAGAGAGTAATATCATACTTTTCAATCAAAGAAGAAACTTCATAAGCACCCTTAAAAGCAACAAATTCTTCAATTTGTTCGATATCATAGTAACTATAAACACCCTTTGCATAAGAAGATAAGATTTCATTATCATTAAACTCACATAGGTAGGGGAGGTGTTTTTAGGGTTCTTAGAGCAACAAGTAAGATCACAGATTTCACAAAGATTCAATGCATAACATAGCAATCTATTTATTTGATCACATAAGAGTCTCCCTTTTTCAGACAAACGGTGACGCACAAAATGAGCATGCTCATCTAAAGGTTTCCAATCAACTAGGCTAGTTGGGGTTTCAGCACGAGCACATAAAGATCGAAGATGATCCAAGTAGAATACTTTAAGCGGATCCATATCAATAGATTTTTAGCAAGCAAAGATGTGAGCAAATAGAAGGCACATGGAAACACAAACAAAGATACATACAGGAAGAAGGCGAACGGAAAAGAGGACGAATAAAACAGCAAGGGTGAAGTGGGGGAGAGGAAAACGAGAGGCAAATGGAAAATAATGTAATGCGAGGGATAAGAGTTTGTGATGGGTACTTGGTAGGTCTTGACTTGGCGTAGATCTCCCTGGCAACGGCGCCAGAAATCCTTCTTGCTACCTCTTGAGCACTGCGTTGGTTTTCCCTTGAAGAGGAAAGGGTGGTGCAGTAAAGCAGCGTAAGTATTTCCCTCAGTTTTTGAGAACCAAGGTATTAATCCAGTAGGAGACCACGCGCGAGTCACCTCATACCTACACAAACAAATAAGAACCTCACAACCAATGTGATAAAGGGGTTGTCAATCCCTTCACGACCACTTGCAAGAGTGAGATCTGATAGAGATGATAATAATAAGATAAGTATTTTTGGTATTTTTATGATATAGATTGAAAGTAAAGATTGTAAAATAAAATAGATTGGAAACTTGTATGATGGAAAATAGACCTGGGGGCCATATGTTTCACTAGTGGCTTCTCTCAAGATAGCATAAGTATTACGGTGGGTGAACAAATTACTGTCGAGCAATTGATAGAAAAGCGAATAATTATGAGAATATCTAGGCATGATCATGTATATAGGTATCATGTCCGTGACAAGTAGACCGACTCCTGCCTGCATATACTACTATTACTCCACACATTGACCAATATCTAGCATGCATCTAGAGTATTAAGTTCATAAGAACAGAGTAACGCCTTAAGCAAGATGACATGATGTAGATGGATAAACTCATGCAATATGATATAAACCCCATCTCTTTATCCTCAATGGCAACAATACAATACGTGTCATTTCCCTTTCTGTCACTGGGATCGAGCACCGCAAGATTGAACCCAAAGCTAAGCACTTCTCCCATTGCAAGAAAGATCAATCTAGTAGGCCAAACCAAACTGATAATTCGAAGAGACTTGCAAAGATAAACCAATCACACATAAAAGAATTCAGAGAAGATTCAAATATTGTTCATAGATAATCTTGATCATAAACCCACAATCCATCGGATCTCGACAAACACACTGCAAAAAGAAGAGTTACATCGAATAGATCTCCAAGAGAATCGAGGAGAACTTTGTATTGAGATCCAAAGAGAGAGAAGAAGCCATCTAGCTACTAGCTATGGACCCGTAGGTCTGAGGTAAACTACTCACACATCATCGGAGGGGCCATGGAGTTGATGTAGAGGCCCTCCGTGATCAATGCCCCCTCCGGCGGAGCTTCGGAAAAGGCCCCAAGATGGGACCTCTTGGGTACAGAAGGTTGCGGCGGTGGAAATAGGGTTTCGTGGTGCTCTTGGATGTTTGCGGGGTATGTGAACATATATAGGAGGAAGAAGTAGGTCGGTGGAGCTACGAGGTGCCCACGAGGGGGGGGGGGCCTAGGGGGGTAGGCGCACCCCCTGCCTCGTGGCCGCCTTGTTGATTGCTTGACATCCACTCCAAGTCCTCTGGATCACGTTTGTTCCAAAAATCACGTTCCCGAAGGTTTCATTCCGTTTGGACTCCTTTTGATATTCCTTTTCTACGAAACACTGAAATAGGCAAAAAAAGGCAATTTGGGCTGGGCCTCCGGTTAATAGGTTAGTCCCAAAAATAATATAAAAGTGTAAAATAAAGCCCATTAACATCCAAAACAGATAATATAATAGCATGGAACAATCAAAAATTATAGATACGTTGGACACGTATCACTACGCAGTGTTGTCTGGCCAGGGAAGTTCAAACCAGACCTGCCTCCACGCTTCGATGGCACCCCCGACCCTGCCGAGTTCTTGCAGCTCTACGAGTTGAGTATCGAGGCGGCCAACGGTGACGAGAAGGTCATGGAGGACTAGTTTCCCATGGCCCTCATGGATGGCGCGTGCTCATGGCTCCTGAACCTCCCGATGGGATCGATTCCCTCTTGGGATGAGATGCGAGAGCGCTTTATCACCAACTTCCAGGGCACTCACGCCCGCCCACCGGCTGCAGGTGACCTGCTGCGCATCAAGTAGCAGCCTGGGGAGACCTTGCAAAAGTACATCCAGTGCTTCAACAGCATTCTCCTCAAGATCCCCAAGGTGTCGGATGAGGCCATCATCTCGGCATTCACCAATGGCATCCGCGACGTCAAGATGAAGGACGAGCTCGCCATACACGAGGACCTGTGCACGGCTCCGGAGATGTTCAACATGGCAACCAAGTGTGCGAGAGCTGAGGAGGGTCGCCTCTCTCTCCTGGAGCCCCCAGAGGCTGACCCAGAAGACAAGAAGACCATGGCCAAGGATGTGAAGCGCAAGGGGCTAGCCGTGCTCATGGCCGAGCCAGAGATGAAGCGCGGCTGCGACCACCCAGAGTCATCCAAGGGCAACCGCCCGTTCTGCGTCTTCCACAATGTGCACAGCCACAACACCAACGACTGCCAGGAGCTCAGGGTCATCCGCGATGGGTGCATTGGTCGCCGCCCCGAGCGCAACGGCCGAGGCTACGGCCATGGAGGAGCCGAGGCGGACGATGGTGGGACAACCGCGACCCCCGTCAGGACTGGTGCGATCAGCATCGTGAGGACCGCTGGCCGGGCCAGCCTCGCGAGGGCCCATGGAGATATCAACCTCACGAGAACCGTCCTGAGGGCAACGCTGGCCTTCCTCCGCTGCCGCTACCGCCAAGAAGGAATGATGGCCACCACTAGGATGAGGGGCTGGGGGCTTCCAAGAGCCTCGTGCCATCGCTTATATCCTAGGCGGTGCTCAGGCCCTAGCTTCCCATCGCATCTTCAAGCAGTTCGCACGCGAAGTGAACGCGGCCCTCCCCAAGATCGAGGCGAAGCGCCCACTCGGGTGGTCCAAGTACACCATCACCTTCGACTCTTCCGACCAGCTCAAGTGCGCGGCAACTGCCAGCGCCCTCTGATACGTCTCCGTCGTATCTATAATTTTTGATTGTTCCATGCCAATATCTACAACTTTCATATTCTTTTGGCAACTTTCTATACTATTTTTGGGACTAACATATTGATCCAGTGCCTAGTGCCAGTTGCTGTTTGTTGCATGTTTTTGGTTTCACAGAATATCCATATCAAACGGAGTCCAAACAGGATAAAAACCAACGAAGATTTTTTTGGAATATATATGATTTTTGGGAAGAAAAATCCACGCGAGACGGTGCCCAAGGTGGCCACGAGGCAGGGGGCGCTCCCCTGACCCTCGTGGGCCACCCGTAAGGAAGTTGATGCCCTTCTTTCCCTGCAAGAAAGCTAATTTCCGGATAGAGATCGTGTCAAAATTTCAGCCCAATCGGAGTTACGGATCTCCGGGAATATAAGAAACGGTGAAAGGGAAGAATCTGAGAACGCAGAAACAGAGAGAGACAGAGAGACAGATCCAATCTCGGAGGGGCTCTCGCCCCTCCCGTGCCATGGAGGCCATGGACCGGAGGGGAAACCCTTCTCCCATCTAGGGAGGAGGTCAAGGAAGAAGAAGAAGGAGGAGGGGGGCTCTCTCCCCCTCGCTTCCGGTGGCACCGGAGTGCCACCGGGGGCCATCATCGTCACCGCGATCTACACCAACACCTCTGCCATCTTCACCAACATCTCTATCACCTTCCCCCCTCTATCTACAGCGGTCCACTCTCCCGCGAAATACCAAAAAAATACCAAAAAATAGGTGTACTTGCTACTCATGGAGATGGGGAACCTCCTAAAACCCTCGATGCTGGTTATGTGAAAAATATTATGTACTACTTTAATAATCCTGAGAAAACCCCATTCAATTATGTAATGGGAGTAACGTTGGATCAACGTGAATACTTTAGGGATTACCGCTTGACACAAAAAGGGAACTATTATGGGATCAAATTCATATATTGAATTGGTATGCTAGGCAACTATGCTTGAGATATGATTATACTTGTTGCTCTAGGATGAAGGCTCCACACCTTCCCTTTTCATGCAAAATTAATGATAATAAGACCTTAGCTTCTTATGCTAATGGTATATATGATTACTATGATGTGGAACAAATAGAAGAATTTGTTGCTTTTATGGGTGCTTATGAAATTGAATCTATGTTTAAAGAGTTTGAAGATTTTGATGATGCTGTTTATAGACCTGGAAATTTAGCTATCCTGAAATATTGTTATGAGAATTATGAATACAATTACGGAATTAATGCGCTTATTGAGAAAGTCTCCGCTGTCCAAGAAGAGCCTAATATTTTGCAGGAGTCTATGGAAGAAGAAATTGATGAAACTGTGAGCTCATTGGATGAAAAAGATGATGAGGAGAGCGAAGAACAAAAGGAGGAAGAGCGGATTAGCTACTCATGCCCACCTTCTAATGAGAGTAACTCTTCAACTCATACATTGTTTAATTTCCCTTCGTGCTTACCGGAGGATGATTGCTATGATGATTGTTATGATCCCGTTGATTATTTTGAAATATCCCTTTTTGATGATGCTTGCAATGCTTGTGGCCAAGATGCCAATATGAATTATGCTTATGGAGATAAACTTGCTATAGTTCCTTATGTTAAACATGAAATTGTTGCTATTGCACCCACGCATGATAGTCCTATTATCTTTTTGAATTCTCCCAACTACACTATATCGGAGAAGTTTGCCCTTATTAAGGATTACATTGATGGGTTGTGTTTTAATACTACACATGATGATTTTGATATATATAATATGCATGTGCTTGCTGCTCCTACTTGCAATTATTATGAGAGAGGAACTATATCTCCACCTCTCTATGTTTCCAATATGATAAAATTGCAAGAAACTGTTTATACTATGCATTGGCCTTTACTTTGTGTGCATGAATTGTTCTTTTATGACATGCCGATGTATAGGAAGAGAGTTATACTTCGTCATTATATAATATATGTTACCTTGTGCTCACCACTAAATTACAAATCATTGTTAATTAAAATTGGCTTTGATATACCTTGGGATCCGGGTGGATCCATTACTTGAGCACTATATGCCTAGCTTAATGGCTTTAAAGAAAGCGCTGCTAGGGAGACAACCCGGAAGTTTTAGAGAGTCATTTATTTCTGTTGTGTGCTTTTATGAAGTTTAGAAATAAAAATAATGTGCCAAGATTTGCCTTTAGGATGTTTACATTTGCTTGATGGTTTGTACGGTGCAGGACAGAAACTTTGGCTGTAATGCGCGATTTTACATTTTTAGCTCGAACGTCAAATGGTTCTGATTCTTTTTGAACTATCTTCCTATACAAATTTTTTATTTTTTATAATTTTGGAAGAATTTTTAAGTATAATAAGTATGGTGAATGTTCAGATTATTACAGTCTGTTCTGTTTTAGACAGATTCTGTTTTTGATGCATAGTTTGCTTGTTTTGATGAAACTATCAATTTATATTAGTGGATTAAGCAATGAAAAAGTTATATTAAAGTAGAAAAAATGCAAAAATAAAATATGAATTGGTTTGCAACAGTACTTAGAGTAGTGATTTGCTTTATTATACTAACAGATCTTACAGAGTTTTCTATTGAAGTTTTGTGTGGATGAAGTGTTCAATGATCGAGAAGGTCTCGATGTGAGAAGAAGGAAGAGAGGCAAGAGCTCAATCTTGGGGATGCCCGAGGCACCCCAAGTAAATATTCAAGGAGACTCAAGTGTCTATCTTGGGGATGCCCCGGAAGGCATCCCCTCTTTCTTCAACAAGTATCGGTATGTTTTCGGATTCGTTTCGTTCATGCGATATGTGCAATCTTGGAGCATCTTTTGCATTTAGTTTTCAGTTTTCTTTTATGCACCAAGCTGGTATGAGATAGTCCTTGGTTGATTTATAGAATTCTCTATGCACTTCACTTATATCTTTTGAGTATGACTTTATAGAATGCTTCATGTGCTTCACTTATATCATTTGAAGTTTGGATTGCCTGTTTCTCTTTACATAGACAACCGCCATTTGTAGAATGCTCTTTTGCTTCACTTATATTTGTTAGAGCGTGGGCATATCTTTTGTAGAAAGAATTAAACTCTCTTGCTTCACTTATATCTATTTAGAGAGATGACAGGAATTGGTCATTCACATGGTTAGTCATAAAATCCTACATAAAACTTGTAGATCACTGAATATGATGTGTTTGATTCCTTGCAATAGTTTTGCGATATAAAGATGGTGATATTAGAGTCATGCTAGTGGGTAGTTGTGAATTGTAGAAATACTTGTCTTGAGGTTTGTGATTCCCGTAGCATGCACGTATGGTGAACCGTTATGTAACGAAGTTGGAGCATGGGGTATTTATTGATTGTCTTATGAGTGGCGGTCGGGGACGAGCGATGGTATTTTCCAACCAATCTATCCCCCTAGGAGCATGCGCATAGTACTTTGTTTCGATGACTAATAGATTTTTGCAATAAGTATGTGAGTTCTTTATGACTAATGTTGAGTCCATGGATTATACGCACTCTCACCCTTCCATCATTGCTAGCCTCTCTAGTACCGCGCAACTTTCGCCGGTACCATAAACCCACCATATACCTTCCTCAAAACAGCCACCATACCTACCAATCATGGCATTTCCATAGCCATTCCGAGATATATTGCCATGCAACTTTCATCATCATCATATACATGACTTGAGCATTCATTGTCATATTGCTTTGCATGATCGTAAGATAGCTAGCATGATGTTTTCATGGCTTGTCCATTTTTTGATGTCATTGCTACGCTAGATCATTGCACATCCCGGTACACCGCCGGAGGCATTCATATAGATTCATAACCTTGTTCTAGATATCGAGTTGTAATATTGAGTTGTAAGTAAATAAAAGTGTGATGATCATCATTTGTTAGAACATTGTCCCATGTGAGGTTATCGAAATAAAAGTGGCCAAAGAAGCCCCACAAAAAAAAAGAGGCCAAAGAAGCCTACAAAGAAAGAGAAAAAAGAGAACAAAAAAAGAGAACAAAAAAATGAGAGAAAAAGAGAGAAGGGGCAATGTTACTATCCTTTTACCACACTTGTGTTTTAGAGTAGCACCATGTTCTTCATATAGACAATCTCTTAGTTATTTCATATACTAGTGAGAATTTTCATTATAGAACTTGGCTTGTATATTCCAACGATGGGCTTCCTCAAATGCCCTAGGTCTTCATGAGCAAGCAAGTTGGATGCACACCCACTTAGTTTCAGTTAGAGCTTTCATATACTTATAGCTCTAGTGCATCCGTTGCATGGCAATCCCTACTCACTCACATTGATATCTATTGATGGGCATCTCCATAGCCCCTTGATACGCCTAGTTGATGTGAGACTATCTTCTCCTTTTTGTCTTCTCCACAACCACCATTCTATTCCACCTATAGTGCTATGTCCATGGCTCACGCTCATGTATTGCGTGAAAGTTGAAAAGGTTTGAGAACGTCAAAAGTATGAAACAATTGCTTGGCTTGTCATCGGGGTTGTGCAGGATGTGAGTATTTTGTGTGAAGAAGATGGAGCATAGCCAGACTATATGATTTTGTAGGGATAACTTTCTTTGGCCATGTTATTTTGAAAAGACATGGTTGCTTTATTAGTAGGCTTGAAGTATTATTGTTTTTATGTCAAATGATAGACTATTGCTTTGAATCATTCATATCTTAATATTCATGCCATGATTAGATTACATGATCAAGATTATGCTAGGTAGCATTCCACATCAAAAATTATCTTTTCTATCATTTACCTACACGAGGACGAGCAGGAATTAAGCTTGGGGATGCTGATACGTCTCCGTCGTATCTATAATCTTTTATTGTTCTATGCTAATATTCTACAACTTTCATATACTTTTGGCAACTTTTTATACTATTTTTGGGACTAACATATTGATCCAGTGCCCAGTGCCAGTTCCTTTTTGTTGCATGTTTTTGGTTTCGCAGAATATCCATATCAAACGGAGTCCAAACAGGATAAAAACTGACGAAGATTTTTTTTGGAATATATATGATTTTTGGGAAGAAAAATCCATGCGAGATGGTGCCCGAGGTGGCCACGAGGCAGGGGGCGCGCCTGCCCCCCCCTGGGCGCGCCCCTGAACCTCATGGGCCACCCGTAAGGCGGTTGATGCCCTTCTTTCCCGCAAGAAAGCTAATTTCCAGATAGAGATTGTGTCAAAATTTCAGCCCAATCGGAGTTACGAATCTCCGGGAATATAAGAAACGGTGAAAGGGAAGAATCTGAGAACGCGGAAACAGAGAGAGACAGAGAGACAGATCCAATATAGGAGGGGCTCTCGCCCCTCCCGTGCCATGGAGGCCACGGACCAGAGGGGAAACCCTGCTCCCATCTAGGGAGGAGGTCAAGGAAGAAGAAGAAGGAGGGGGGCTCTGTCCCCCTCGCTTCCGGTGGCACCGGAGTTCCACCGGGGCCATCATCATCACCGCGATCTACACCAACACCTCCGCCATCTTCACCAACATCTCCATCACCTTCCCCCCTCTATCTACAGTGGTCCACTCTCCCGCAACCCTCTGTACCCTCTACTTGAACATGTTGCTTTATGCTTCATATTATTATCCAATGATGTGTTGCCATCCTATGATGTCTGAGTAGATTTTTGTTGTCCTATCGGTGGTTGATGAATTGCTATGATTGATTTAATTTGCTTGTGGTTATCTTGCTGTCATTTGGTGTCCATCATATGATTGCGCGCGTGGATCACACCATAGGGTTAGTTGTATGTTGGTAGGACTATGTATTGGAGGGCAAGAGTGACAGAAGCTTCAACCTAGCATAGAAATTGATGCATACGGGATTGAAGGGGGACCAATATATCTTAATGCTATGGTTGGGTTTTACCTTAATGAACATTAGTAGTTGCAGATGCTTGCTAATAGTTCCAATCATAAGTGCATAGAATTTCAAGTCAGGGATGACATGCTAGTAGTGGCCTCTCCCACATAATACTTGCTATCGTTCTAGTAAAGTAGTCAATTGCTTAGGGGCAATTTCGCAACTCCTACCACCACTTTTCCACACTCGCTATATTTACTTTATTGTTTCTTTATCTAAACAGCCCCTACTTTTTATTTACGTACTCTTTATTATCTTGCAAACCTATCCAACAACACCTACAAAGTACTTCTAGTTTCATACTTGTTCTAGGTAAAGCGAACGTCAAGCATGCGTAGAGTTGTATCGGTGGTCGATAGAACTTGAGGGAATATTTGTTCTACCTTTAGCTCCTCATTGGGTTCGACACTCTTATCGAAAACTGTTGCGATCCCCTATACTTGTGGGTTATCACCCTCCCGATGCTCTGCTCGCCTACCATCAGCAACGTCCTCGTCACCAAGACACTTATCGATGGTGGCGCGGGGCTCAATGTTCTCTCCGTCAAGACGTTCGACGACTCCAGGTGCCCTATGACTGGCTTCAGCATACCAAGCCCTTCTCAGGAGTGGCTGATTTCTTCACCACCCCGATAAGGCAGATCTGCCTCCCTGTCACCTTCGGCAAGCGCGACAACTACCGCACTGAGCTTATCGACTTCGACATTGCTCACATTCGCTTCCTGTACAATGCCATCCTTGGGTATCCGGCCCTGGCCAAGTTCATGGCCGCGACTCATCATGGCTACAACATCGTCAAGATGCCAGGGAGCTGCAGCATCATCACGGTCATCTGTGATGCGAAGGACGCGGTGTGCTCTCTCGAGCGCGCCTACTAGGCTGTGGCTGTCGAGGACCCAGATGATGAGGGCACTGCCCACCCTCCCTAGGTTGTCCCCAAGAAGAAGAAGCAGCTGATCCGCCAAGGACCTCAGGAGGGTGGAGTGTCTGGTGGCCCTGCCTCAGGACCTGCACCCACGGACAGGGCGCCTTCCCCTCTCGCATAGGAAGGTGCACCGGGCACCCCTCTCAGGCTGGACTCAGGGGCTCTCCTCTGGAGGGCCTCTGACCTGGCCAGCTTCACGAGGGAGGCGTTCGGGCACCATGTGGAGGCGTGCTTCAACGCGCGCTTCCGCGAGGAGAGCGCAGGGCATGAGGCGCCAGGCGGCAAGAGCTATGCAAGGCGAGCGTCGCCCTGCACCTCCCGGCGTAGCTCCCTGCCCCGGCGAGGACAGCGAGTTGCGCGCCTGCGTCAACATCCCATGGCTCAATAGGGCTGCATCTCAGGAGCTCTTCTGGCCATCCCACATGAAAGCCACAACGTGATTTGTCAACTTCTATTTACCCTTCATAAGGACCCATTTCATTGAATCCGCTCCAACTAAAGTAGGAGAGACAGACACCCGCCAGCCACCTTATGCAACTTGTGCATGTTAGTCGGTGGAACCGGTCTCACGTAAGCGTACGTGTAAGGTTGGTCCGGGCCGCTTCATCCCACAATACCGTTGAAGCAAGATAAGACTAGTAGCGGCAAGAAAGTTGACAACATCTACGCCCACAACAAATTGTGTTCTACTCGCGCAAGAAGAACTACGCATAGACCTAGCTCTGATACCACTGTTGGGGAACGTTGCAGAAAACAAAAAATTTCCTACGGTTTCACCAAGATCCCTCTATGAGTTCATCAAGCAACGAGTGATTAGATGCATCTACGTACCTTGTAGATCGCGAGCGGAAACGTTCAAAGAACGGGGATGAGGTACTCGTACACGACGTGATCCAAATCACCGGAGATCCTAGCACCGAACGGACGGCACCTCCGCATTCAACACACGTACGGAACAGCCACGTCTCCTCCTTCTTGATCCAGCAAGGGGGGAGGAGAGGTTGAGGGAGATGGCACCAGCAGCAGCACGATGGCGTGGTGTTGATGAAGCTGCAGTACTCCGGCAGGGCTTCGCCAAGCACTATGGAGGAGGAGGAGGAGGAGTTGGAGAGGGAGAGGGAGGCACCAAAGGCATAGGTAAGAAGTCCTCCATCTCCCCACTATATATAGGAGGTCCAAGGGGGGGGCGCCGGCCCTAGGAGATCTAATCTCCTAGAGGGGTGCGGCCAAGGAGGAGGAATCCCTCCTCCCCAAGGCACCTAGGAGGTGCCTTCCCCTCCTAGGACTCTTCCTTTAGGGTTTCCCCCACCCTAGGCGCATGGGCCCTAGGGGGAAGTGGCACCCCAGCCCACTTTAGGCTGGATCCCTTCCCACTTCAGCCCATGGGGCCCTCCGGGATAGGTGGCCCCACCCGGTGGATCCCCGGGACCCTTCCGGTGGTCCCGGTACAATACCGGTGACCCCGAAACTTGTCCCGATGGCCGAAATAGGACTTCCCATATATAATCTTTACCTCCGGACCATTCCGGAACTCCTCGTGACGTCCGGGATCTCATCCGAGACTCCGAACAACATTCGGGTTACTGCATATACATATCCCTACAACCCTAGCGTCACTGAACCTTAAGTGTGTAGACCCTACGGGTTCGGGAGACATGTAGACATGACCGAGATCGCTCTCCGGTCAATAACCAACAGCGGGATCTGGATACCCATGTTGGCTCCCACATGCTCCTCGATGATCTCACCGGATGAACCACGATGTCGAGGATTCAAACAACCCCGTATACAATTCCCTTTGTCAATCGGTATGTTACTTGCCCGAGATCCGATCGTCGGTATCCCAATACCTCGTTCAATCTCGTTACCGGCAAGTCACTTTACTCGTACCGTAATGCATGATCCCGTGATCAAACACTTGGTCACTTTGAGCTCATTATGATGATGCATTACCGAGTGGGCCCAGTGATACCTCTCCGTCATACGGAGTGACAAATCCCAGTCTTGATCCGTGTCAACCCAACAAATACTTTCAGAGATACCCGTAGTATACCTTTATAGTCACCCAGTTACGTTGTGACGTTTGGTATACCCAAAGCACTCCTACGGTATTCGGGAGTTACACGATCTCATGGTCTAAGGAAAAGATACTTGACATTGGAAAACTCTAGCAAGCGAACTATACGATCTTGTGCTATGTTTAGGATTGGGTCTTGTCCATCACATCATTCTCCTAATGATGTGATCTCGTTATCAATGACATCCAATGTCCATAGTCAGGAAACCATGACTATCTGTTGATCAACGAGCTAGTCAACTAGAGGCTTACTAGGGACATGTTGGCGTCTATTATTCACACATGTATTACGATTTCCGGATAACACAATTATAGCATGAATAAAGACAATTATCATGAACAAGGAAATATAATAATAATGCTTTTATTATTGCCTCTAGGGCATATTTCCAACAGCCTCCCACTTGCACTAGAGTCAATAATCTAGTTACATTGTGATGAATCGAACACCCATGGAATTCTGGTGTTGATCATGTTTTGCTCTAGGGAGAGGTTTAGTCAACGGATCTGCTACATTTAGGTCTGTATGTACTTTACAAATCTCTATGTCTCCATCTTGAACATTTTCACGAATGGAGTTGAAGCGACGCTTGATGTGCCTTGTCTTCTTGTGAAACCTGGGCTCCTTGGCAAGTGCAATAGCTCCAGTGTTGTCACAGAAGAGCTTGATCGGCCCCGACGCATTGGGTATGACTCCTAGGTCGGTGATGAACTCCTTCATCCAAATTGCTTCACGTGCTGCCTCCGAGGCTGCCATGTACTCCGCTTCACATGTAGATCCCGCCACGACACTCTGCTTGCAACTGCACCAGCTTACTGCCCCACCATTCAAAATATACACGTATCCGGTTTGTGACTTTGAGTCATCCAGATCTGTGTCGAAGCTAGCGTCGATGTAACCCTTTACGACGAGCTCTTCGTCACCTCCATAAACGAGAAACATTTCCTTAGTCCTTTTCAGGTACTTCAGGATATTCTTGACCGCTGTCCAGTGTTCCTTACCGGGATTACTTTGGTACCTTCCTACCAAACTTAGGGCAAGGTTTACATCAGGTCTGGTACACAACATGGCATACATAATAGAACCTATGGCTGAGGCATAGGGGATGACACTCATCTCTTCTATATCTTCTGCCGTGGTCGGACATTGAGCTGAGCTCAATTTCACACCTTGTAACACAGGCAAGAACCCCTTCTTAGAATGGTCCATATTGAATTTCTTCAATATCTTATCAAGGTATGTGCTTTGTGAAAGACCTATGAGGCGTCTTGATCTATCTCTGTAGATCTTGATGCCTAATATATAAGCAGCTTCTCCAAGGTCCTTCATTGAAAAACTTTTATTCAAGTAGGCCTTAATGTTGTCCAAGAGTTCTATATCATTTCCCATCAAAAGTATGTCATCTACATATAATATGAGAAATGCTACAGAGCTCCCACTCACTTTCTTGTAAACACAGGCTTCTCCATAAGTCTGCGTAAACCCAAACGCTTTGATCATTTCATCAAAGCGAATGTTCCAACTCCGAGATGCTTGCACCAGCCCATAAATCGAGCGTTGGAGCTTGCACACCTTGTCAGCATTCTTAGGATCGACAAAACCTTCCGGCTGCATCATATACAATTCTTCCTTAAGGAAACCATTAAGGAATGTCGTTTTGACGTCCATTTGCCATATTTCATAATCATAGAATGCGGCAATTGCTAACATGATTCGGACGGACTTTAGCTTCGCTACCGGTGAGAAAGTCTCATTGTAGTCAACCCCTTGAACTTGTCGATAACCCTTAGCGACAAGCCGAGCTTTATAGATGGTCACATTACCATCCGCGTCCGTCTTCTTCTTAAAGATCCATTTATTTTCTATGGCTCGCCGCTCAACGGGCAAGTCAGTCAAAGTCCATATTTTGTTTTCATACATGGATCCTATCTCGGATTTCATGGATTCTAGCCATTTGTCGGAATCCGGGCCCGCCATCGCTTCTTCATAGTTCGAAGGTTCACCGTTGTCTAACAACATGATTTCCAAGACAGGGTTGCCGTACCACTCTGGTGCGGAGCGTGTCCTTGTGGACCTTCGAATTTCAGTAGTAGCTTGATCAGAAGTATCTTGATCATCATCATTAACTTCCTCTCTAGTCGGTGCAGGCACCTCAGAAACATTTTCTTGAGTTGCGCCATTTTCCGGTTCAAGAGGTAATACTTCATCAATTTCTACTTTCCTCCCACTTACTTCTTTCGAGAGAAACTCCTTCTCTAGAAAGGACCCATTCTTGGCAACAAAGATCTTGCCTTCGGATCTGAGGTAGAAGGTATACCCAATAGTTTCTTTAGGGTATCCTATGAAGACGCATTTTTCCGACTTGGGTTCGAGCTTTTCAGGTTGAAGTTTCCTGACATAAGCATCGCATCCCCAAACTTTTAGAAACGACAGCTTAGGTTTCTTCCCAAACCATAATTCAAACGGTGTCGTCTCAACGGATTTCGACGGAGCCCTATTTAAAGTGAATGCAGCAGTCTCTAAAGCATAGCCCCAAAAAGATAGCGGTAAATCGGCAAGAGACATCATAGATCGCACCATATCTAATAGAGTGCAATTACGACGTTCGGACACACCATTACGCTGAGGTGTTCCAGGCGGCGTGAGTTGTGAAACTATTCCACATTTTCTTAAGTGTGTGCCAAACTCATGACTCAAGTATTCTCCTCCACGATCTGATCGTAGGAACTTGATTTTCCTGTCACGTTGATTCTCAACCTCACTCTGAAATTCCTTGAACTTTTCAAAGGTTTCAGACTTGTGTTTCATTAAGTAGACATACCCATATCTACTTAAGTCATCAGTGAGGGTGAGAACATAACGATAGCCACCACGAGCCTCAACACTCATTGGACCGCACACATCAGTATGTATGATTTCCAATAAGTTGGTTGCTCGCTCCATTGTTCCTGAGAACGGAGTCTTGGTCATTTTACCCATGAGGCATGGTTCGCACGTGTCAATTGATTCATAATCAAGAGACTCTAAAAGTCCATCTGCATGGAGCTTCTTCATGCGTTTGACACCTATGTGACCAAGGCGGCAGTGCCACAAGTATGTGGGACTATCGTTATCAACCTTACATCTTTTGGTTTTCACACTATGAACATGTGTAGTATTACGTTCGAGGAAGAATAAACCATTCACCATTGGAGCATGACCATAAAACATATCTCTCATATAAATAGAACAACCATTATTCTCGGATTTAAATGAGTAGCCATCTCGAATTAAACGAGATCCCGATACAATGTTCATGCTCAGAGCTGGCACTAAATAACAATTATTGAGGTTTAAAACTAATCCCGTAGGTAAATGTAGAGGTAGCGTGCCGACGGCGATCACATTGACCTTGGAACCATTCCCGACGCGCATCGTCACCTCGTCCTTTGCCAGTCTCCGCTTATTCCGCAGCTCCTGCTTTGAGTTACAAATGTGAGAAACTGCACCGGTATCAAATACCGAGGAGCTACTACGAGTACTGGTAAGGTACACATCAATTACATGTATATCACATATACCTTTTGTTTTGTCAGCCTTCTTGTCCGCTAAGTATTTGGGGCAATTCCGCTTCCAGTGACCACTTTCTTTGCAATAAAAGCACTCAGTCTCGGGCTTGGGTCCATTCTTTGGCTTCTTCCCGGCAGCTTGCTTGCCGGGCGCGGCAACTCCCTTGCCGTCCTTCTTGAAGTTCTTTTTACCCTTTCCCTTTTTGAACTTAGTGGTTTTATTGACCATCAACACTTGATGTTCCTTCTTGACTTCTACCTCTACTGATTTCAGCATAGCAAATACTTCAGGAATGGTCTTTTCCATCCCCTGCATATTGAAGTTCATCACAAAGCTCTTGTAGCTCGGTGGAAGCGACTGAAGGATCCTGTCAATGACCACGTCATCTGGGAGATTAACTCCCAGCTGAGTCAAGCGGTTATGTAACCCAGACATAGTGAGTATGTGCTCACTGACAGAACTATTTTCCTCCATCTTACAGCTGAAGAATTTGTCGGAGACTTCATATCTCTCGACCTGGGCATGAGCTTGAAAAACCATTTTCAGCTCTTCGAACATCTCATATGCTCCATGTCTCTCAAAACACTTTTGGAGCCCCGGCTCTAAGCTGTAAAGCATGCTGCACTGAACGAGGGAGTAGTCATCGTTACGTGCCTGCCAAGCGTTCATAACAACTTGTTCTGCAGGGAGAACAGGTGCATCACCTAGCGGTGCTTGTAGGACATAATCTTTTTTGGCAGCTATGAAGATGATCCTCAGGTTCCGGACCCAGTCCGTGTAGTTGCTGCCATCGTCTTTCAGCTTGGTTTTCTCTAGGAACGCGTTGAAGTTGAGGACTACGTTGGCCATTTGGTCTACAAGACATATTGTAAAGATAGACTAAGTTCATGATAATTAAGTTCATCTAATCAAATTATAATGAACTCCCACTTAGATATACATCCCTCTTCTAGTCATCTAAGTATAACATGATCCGAGTTAGCTAGGCCATGTCCGATCATCACGTGAGACGGACTAGTCAACTTCGGTGAACATCTTCATGTTGATCGTATCTTCTATACGACTCATGCTCGACCTTTCGGTCTTCTGTGTTCCGAGGCCATGTCTATGCACATGCTAGGCTCGTCAAGTCAACCTAAGTGTTTGCATGTGTAAATCTGTCTTACACCCGTTGTATGTGAACGTTGGAATCTATCACACCCGATCATCACGTGATGCTTAGAAACGAACGAACTGTCGCAACGGTGCACAGTTAGGGGAAACACTTCTTGAAATTATTATGAGGGATCATCTTATTTACTACCGTCGTTCTAAGTAAACAAGATGCAAAACATGATAAACATCGCATGCAATCAATTAATAATAGTGACATGATATGGCCAATATCACATAGCTCCTTTGATCTCCATCTTGGGGCTCCATGATCATCTTGTCACCGACATGACACCGTCATACTCATCGACATGCAAGTTGTGATTCCTTGTACAATAGCATGAACATCTCATACATCACATATAGATCATTCATCATTCATCACAACTTTGGCCATATCATATCACAAAGCATTTGCTGCAAAAAACAAGTTAGACGTCCTCTAATTGTTGTTGCAAGTTTTACGTGGCTGAAGTAGGGTTCTAGCAAGAATGTTTTCTTACCTACGTGAAAGCCACAACGTGATTTGTCAACTTCTATTTACCCTTCATAAGGACCCTTTTCATCGAATCTGCTCCAACTAAAGTAGGAGAGACAGACACCCGCCAGCCACCTTATGCAACTTGTGCATGTTAGTCGGTGGAACCGGTCTCACGTAAGCGTACGTGTAAGGTTGGTCTGGGCCGCTTCATCCCACAATACCGTTGAAGCAAGATAAGACTAGTAGCGGCTAGAAAGTTGACAACATCTACGCCCACAACAAATTGTGTTCTACTCGTGCAAGAAGAACTACGCATAGACCTAGCTCTGATACCACTGTTGGGGAACGTTGCAGAAAACAAAAATTTTCCTACGGTTTCACCAAGATCCATATATGAGTTCATCAAGCAACGAGTGATTAGATGCATCTACGTACCTTGTAGATCGCGAGCGGAAGCGTTCAAAGAACGGGGATGAGGTAGTCGTACACGACGTGATCCAAATCACCGGAGATCCTAGCACCGAACGGACGGCACCTCCGCGTTCAACACACGTACGGAACAGCCACGTCTCCTCCTTCTTGATCCAGCAAGGGGGGAGGATAGGTTGAGGGAGATGGCACCAGCAGCAGCACGACGGCGTGGCGTTGATGAAGCTGCAGTACTCTGGCAGGGCTTCGCCAAGCACTATGGAGGAGGAGGAGGAGTTGGAGAGGGAGAGGGAGGCACCAAAGGCATAGGTAAGAAGTCCTCCATCTCCCCACTATATATAGGAGGGCCAAGGGGGGGGGCGCCGGCCCTAGGAGATCTAATCTCCTAGGGGGGTGCGGCCAAGGGGGAGGAATCCCTCCTCCCCAAGGCACCTAGGAGGTGCCTTCCCCTCCTAGGACTCTTCCTTTAGGGTTTCCCCCACCCTAGGCGCATGGGCCCTAGGGGGAAGTGGCGCCCCAGCCCACTTTGGGCTGGATCCCTTCCCACTTCAGCCCATGGGGCCCTCCGGGATAGGTGGCCCCACCCGGTGGACCCCCGGGACCTTTCCGGTGGTCCCGGTACAATACGGGTGACCCCGAAACTTGTCCCGATGGCCGAAATAGGACTTCCCATATATAAATCTTTACCTCCGGACCATTCCGGAACTCCTCGTGACGTCCGGGATCTCATCCGGGACTCCGAACAACATTCGGGTTACTGCATATACATATCCCTACAACCCTAGCGTCACCGAACCTTAAGTGTGTAGACCCTACGGGTTTGGGAGACATGTAGACATGACCGAGATCGCTCTCCGGTCAATAACCAACAGCGGGATCTGGATACCCATGTTGGCTCCCACATGCTCTTCGATGATCTCATCGGATGAACCACGATGTCGAGGATTCAAACAACCCCGTATACAATTCCCTTTGTCAATCGGTATGTTACTTGCCCGAGATCCGATCGTCGGTATCCCAATACCTCGTTCAATCTCGTTACCGGCAAGTCACTTTACTCTACCGTAATGCATGATCCCGTGATCAAACACTTGGTCACTTTGAGCTCATTATGATGATGCATTACCGAGTGGGCCCAGTGATACCTCTCCGTCATACGGAGTGACAAATCCCAGTCTTGATCCGTGTCAACCCAACAGATACTTTCGGAGATACCCATAGTATACCTTTATAGTCACCCAGTTACATTGTGACGTTCGGTATACCCAAAGCACTCCTACGGTATCCGGGAGTTATACGATCTCATGGTCTAAGGAAAAGATACTTGACATTGGAAAACTCTAGCAAACGAACTATACGATCTTGTGCTATGTTTAGGATTGGGTCTTGTCCATCACATCATTCTCCTAATGATGTGATCTCGTTATTAATGACATCCAATGTCCATAGTCAGGGAACCATGACTATCTGTTGATCAACGAGCTAGTCAACTAGAGGCTTACTAGGGACATGTTGGCGTCTATTATTCACACATGTATTACGATTTCCGGATAACACAATTATAGCATGAATAAAGACAATTATCATGAACAAGGAAATATAATAATAATGCTTTTATTATTGCCTCTAGGGCATATTTCCAACAGCGCCCTCAGGCTGCATCATCCACAAGCCACGTGGGTCCGCCCCTGTGGCGTGTATCGTTCTTTGCATCTATCAGAACTGGCTTTACCCTTTGTTCATGAGCTGCTTTATTGTTAAGTAGGAGGTTTGTTCAAGTAAGAACAACACCTAAGCACCGGTCCACCCACATATAAAATTATCAAAGTAGCGAACACGAATCAAACCAACATGATGAAAGTGACTAGATGAAATTCCCGTGTACCCTCAAGAATGCTTTGCTTATTATAAGAGTCCGTTTTGGCATTTCCTTTGACACAAAGGTATTGGGCTACCTTGCTGCACTTTATTTACCGTTACTGTTACTTGCTCCTTACAAATTACATTGCTATCAAACTACTCGTTGCCGACAAGTTCAGTGCTTGCAGAGATTACCTTGCTGAAAACCACTTGCATGTCCTTGGAATAAAAAAGCCGATGTGGAAAATGGAAATCGTCTACGAAACTGAAGACTTAAGATTGTGAAGCTATTCCAAAGAATATGTTCGATATCCTCAGCTTGAATACTAGTTCGGGGGCTATTGACTGTGTCCTGGACTAGGGGGTGCATACCACGTCAGTCCATAATCCATGGGCCAGGCCGAGGACTCACTGGTGACCAATGAATGGGCCCCATATGGCATGGACCTCACCGTCATAAAGATAAAGATCTCTGAAGACTTAGCATACACTTCAAGGCGTGTTTAAACGATTGGCATGTTTATCCTTAGATTACAAACCATCCATGTAAATCATAGATACCCTCGGTTCCTATATAAGCCGAGGGGTTTAGTCCGTAGAGGGACGATTACAAGTTTAGGAGGCTAGAACTCATTCATATGATCTCGAGGTAGATCATAATGCACTTTGTAGCCCCTCACAATCAATATAAACGAGAGCAGGATGTAGGGTTTATCTACTCAAGAGGGCCCGAACCTAGGTAAAACACCATGTTCCTACTTTCTCATGTTACCATCTTACTCAAATCACCAGCTTGGGACCCCTACCCGAGATCTGTTGGTTTTAGCACCAACACTTCCCACTAAACAAGAGGATGCACACCGCGCTAAAATTACAGAGAGCCAAACAGTGGTTCTAGCCAAGTTTGTTGGTAAGCCGGCACCTAATCCAGATGATAGTGTCAAGATGATGAGATGTAGTGAAGAATCTTCAGAGGATCCTAACAAGAGCCATATACCTAATGTTGGGAATCATTGCAGAAATTAAAAAATTCTACGCATCACCAAGATCAATCTATGGAGTTTACTAGCAACGAGAGGGGAGTGCATCTTCATACCTTTGAAAATCGCGATGCGGAAGCATTACAAGAACGCGGATAAAGGAGTCGTACTCGTAGCGATTCAGATCGCGGTTGATTCCGATCTAAGCGCCGAACGACAGCGCCTCCTCGTTCAACACATGTATAGCTCGGGGACGTCTCCTCCTTATTGATCCAGCAAGGGGGAAGGAGAAATTGAGGGAGAGCTCTGACAGCATGACAGCGTGGTGGCGGTGGAGCTCGTGGTTCTCCGGCAGAGCTTCGCTAAGCGCTACGGAGGAGGAGAAGGTGTAGGAAGGGGGAGGGCTGCGCCAGGAGAAGGGGTGCGGTTGCCCTCCCCCCCCACTATTCATAGGGGGAAGGGGAGAGGGGGCCGGCCCCCTAGATCCATCTAGAGGGGGCGCGGCCCCTGGGGCAGCGGCCCTTGGGGCATCGGCCCCCTTAGGGTTTCCAACTAGGGGGGCGCCTGCCCCCCGGGGGGGCAGCGGCCCCCTAGGGTTTCCAACCCGGCGCCTTGGGCCCTTGGGGAGCACACCAGCCCACTAAGGGGCTGGTTCCCACCCAACTACAGCCCATTAGGTCCTTCGGGGCAGGTGGACCCTCCCGGTGGACCCCCGGAACTCCTTCGGTGGTCCCGGTACAATACCGGTAAACCCCGAAACCTTTCTATTGACTGTAACTGGACTTCCCATATATAAATCTTCACCTCCAGACCATTCCGGAATTCCTCATGACGTCCGCGATCTCATCCGGGACTCCGAACAACTTTCGGTAACCACATACAATTCCCATTACAACTCTAGCGTCACCGAACCTTAAGTGTGTAGACCCTACGGGTTCAGGAACTATGCATACATGACCGAGACATCTCTCCGGCCAATAACCAATAGTGGGATTTGGATACCCATGTTGGCTCCCACATGTTCCACAATGATCTCATCGGATGAACCACTATGTCAAGGATTCAATCAATCCCGTATACGATTCCCTTTGTCTACCGGTATAGCACTTGCCCGAGATTCGATCGTCGGTATACCGATACCTTGTTCAATCTCGTTATGGCAAGTATCTTTACTCATTCCGTAACACATCATCCCGTGACCAACCACTTAGTAACATTGAGCTCATTATGATGATGTATTACCGAGTGGGCCCAGAGATACCTCTCCATCATACAGAGTGACAAATCCCAGTCTCGATTCGTGCCAACCCAACAGATACTTTCGGGGATACCCATTGTGTACCTTTATAGCCTCCCAGTTACGTTGTGACATTTGGCACACCCAAAGTACCCTTACGGTACCCGGGAGTTGCACAATCTCATGGTCTAAGGAAAAGATACTTGACATTAGAAAAGCTTTAGCAGATGAACTACACGATCTTGTGCTATGCTTAGGATTGGGTCTTGTCCATCACATCATTATCCTAATGATGTGATCCCGTTATCAATGACATCCTATGTCCATGGTTAGGAAACTGTAACCATTTATTGATCAACGAGCTAGTCAACTAGAGGCTCACTAGGGACATGTTGTGGTCTATGTATTCACACATGTATTACGATTTCTGGATAACACAATTATAGCATGAACAATAGACAATTATCATGAACAAGGAAATATAATAATAACCATTTTATTATTACATCTAGGGAATATTTCCAACAGTCTCCCACTTGCACTAGAGTCAATAACCTAGTTACATTGTGATGAATCGAACACCCATAGAGTTCTGGTGTTGATCATGCTTTGCACGTGGAAGAGGTTTAGTCAACAGATCTGCTACATTCAGGTCCGTATGCACTTTACAAATCTCTATGTCTCCATCTTGAACATTTTCATGAATGGAGTTGAAGCGACACTTGATATGCCTGGTCTTCTTGTGAAACCTGGGCTCCTTGGCAAGGGCAATAGCTCCAGTGTTGTCACAGAAGAGAGTCATCGGGCCCGACGCATTGGGAATAACTCCTAGGTCCATAATGAACTCCTTCATCCAGATTGCTTCATGTGCTGCCTCTGAGGCTGCCATGTATTCCGCTTCACATGTAGATCCTACCACGACGATTTGCTTGCAACTGCACCAGCTGACTGCCCCACCATTCAAAATATACACGTATCCGGTTTGTGACTTGGTCATCCAGATCTGTGTCGAAGCTAGCATCGACGTAACCCTTTATGACGAGCTCTTCGTCACCTCCCTAAACGAGAAACATATCCTTAGTCCTTTTCAGGTACTTCAGGATATTCTTGACCGGTGTCCAGTGTTCCATACCGGGATTACTTTGGTACCTTCCTACCAAACTTACGGCAAGGTTTACATCAGGTCTGGTAGACAGCATGGCATACATAATAGACCCTATGGCCGAGGCATAGGGGATGACACTCATCTTTTCTCCATCTTCTGCCGTGGTCGGGCACTGAGCCGTGCTCAAACTCACACCTTGCAATACAGGCAAGAACCCCTTCTTGGACTAATCCATATTGAACTTCTTCAATATTTTGTCAAGGTACGTGCTTTGTGAAAGACCAATGAGGTGTCTCGATCTATATCTACAGATCTTGATGCCTAATATATAAGCAGCTTCTCCAAGGTCCTTCATTGAAAAACACTAATTCAAGTAGGCCTTTATGCTTTCCAAGAGTTCTATATCATTTCCCATCAATAGTATGTCATCCACATATAATATGAGAAATGCTACAGAGCTCCCACTCACTTTCTTGTAAACACAGGCTTCTCCATAAATCTATGTAAACCCAAACGCTTTGATCATCTCATCAAAACGAATGTTCCAACTCCGAGATGCTTGCACTAGCCCATAGATCGAGCATTGGAGCCTGCATACCTTGTCAGCATTCTTAGGATCGACAAAACCTTCCGGCTGCATCCTATGCAATTCTGCCTTAAGGAAACCATTAAGGAATGCCGTTTTGACGTCCATTTGCCATATCTCATAATCATAGAATGCGGCAATTGCTAACATGATTCCGACAAACTTCAGCTTCGCTACGGGTGAGAAGGTCTCATCGTAGTCAACCCCTTGAACTTGTCGATAACCCTTAGCGACAAGCCGAGCCTTATAGATGGTTACATTACCATCCGCGTCTGTCTTCTTCTTAAAGATCCATTTATTTTCTATGGCTCGCCGATCATCGGGCAAGTCAGTCAAAGTCCATACTTCATTTTCATACATGGATCCTATCTCGGATTTCATGGCTTCAAGCCATTTGTCGGAATCTGGGCCCGCCATCGCTTCTTCATAGTTCGAAGGTTCACCATTGTCTAACAACATGATTTCCAGGACAGGGTTGCCGTACCACTCTGGTGCGGAACGTGTCCTTGTGGACCTACGAAGTTCAGTAGCAACTTGATCTGAAGTTTCATGATCATCATCATTAACTTCCTCTCTAGTCGGTTCAGGCACCACAGAAACATTTTCTTGAGCTGCTCTACTCTTCGGTTCAAGAGGCAATACTTCATCAAGTTCTACTTTCCTCCCACTTACTTCTTTCGAGAGAAACTCTTTCTCTAGAAAGGATCCATTCTTGGCAACAAAGATCTTGCCTTCGAATCTGAGGTAGAAGGTATACCCAATAGTTTCCTTAGGGTATCCTATGAAGACGCATTTTTCCGATTTGGGTTCGAGCTTTTCAGGTTGAAGTTTCTTGACATAAGCATCGCATACCCAAACTTTTAGAAACGACTGTCGGCGTTCTGGGAACGGGGGTCCCCAGACTTGCCTGCCTGCGGCGTGGCTCAAAGGGGGGGGGGCAGAGCGGCCCATCTTCACCAACACGAACCCAAGACCCTCGCGAGGGGCCAAGCCTCGCGGGGCGGACGATGCGGAGCTTCCTCAGGCACGGCCTCGTCAGGATGGCTCACGAGGAGGCGGAGAGATCAATGCGGGGTACCTCACGAGGTGCCCGTGACGCAAGCCATGACGACCGAGGGCGCCAGGTGGGTGCCAGCCCGCGCAGTGTCCTCCTTTCCTCTCTGGTGCAAAGGGGGCAAGCACAGCCGCGGAGTACCGAGGCATCAGGCAAAGGTTGCCATTTCGGTGCAACGAGACCAAGACCAGGAGTGACTACGAGACGGAGGTCACCGTGGAGCCCAAGATGGCGTCATCACCAGAGCTTTGCGCAGGCGAAGACTACCTTTGTCAGGATAGCTGATACTAGTTGTCCCCCTTCAAATTAGCCCGCCATTGTTGGCTCCCTTTCCGCTCGATATTTGGGAAGAGGACCAGGGCCTCTATAAATAGGACCAGCCACCCGCAAAAGAGACACGGACAGAGAGCTGAGAGGTTCGGAGAAGGAGGCTCTTGAGAGAGGGGTTTAGATCAGATAGAGAGAGAGAGAGAGAAGGGTGACTGAGCTCCTCCCAGCAATTCATCGCCCCAGCCAAGAACAGACCCTCGCGAGGCTGTTCTTCCTTGTATTGTTCATCATCATCAGCCCAAGAGGCAATCCACCACACCACACACTGGAGTAGGGTATTACACCACAACGGTGGCCCGAACTAGTATAAACCTTGTGTCTCTTGTGTTGTTCTTTCTTTAGTTCAGATCCTAGCAAGGCGGAGGGGTGCAGGTAGGTAGGAGACGAAAGCTCCGCGCGCACCCCAGTGTTCGAACCTCAAGGGTCTGCCGGAACCCGAAATCCGACATTTGGCGTGCCAGGTAGGGGTGCGCCGGGATTCGTCTTCCACCACGCCGTTCTCCTGCAACCATCATGCCCATGTCTGACGCTTGTCGGGCCCGCGTCGAGTGCCGGGCCGCGCTCGCTTCCCGCATCGCCCAGACGGCCCCTGTCGGCGGGCGTCCTCGCCGTTCCCCGTCACCTGCCGTCAACGCCGCCACCGGCCCGGCGGGGGACGAGCAGCAAGCATCGTCCCGGCATCTGTCCGTGCGGCAAGACAGCCACACCGCAACTCCCTCGCTCACCCCAGCTGGTTCTTCATCCCGCGCGCTCCACGCGCCCATGGAGCCCCGCAACATTGTCGCGGCCCTCTTGGGCGGCTCGCAGGCGCCGCCTACAAGTCACCACGTCAAGCCGTTCATCTGCCGGGTCAGCGCCGCTTCCACGCGGCAGGGGGCTCCCCTGGACTGGGCGGCGCCCGAGACCGGCCTGACCTTCAGCTCGGAGGACCACCCCTCCAACTTGGCCTGCTCGGGTGCGCTCCCCATGCTGTGCACCCCCACCATCTGCCAGGTGGCCGTCACCAGGACCCTCATTGATGGCGGCGCGGGCCTTAGCGTGCTCTCGGTCGAGGCCTTCAACCTCCTCTACATACCCCTGGAACAGCTGCAACCCAGCCGGCCCTTCTCAGGCGTTGGGGGCGGGTCGTCCAGCTCCTTGGGACAGATCCGGCTCCCAGTAACCTTCGGCACCTACGACAACTTCCGCACGGAGCTGGTCGACTTCGACATCGCCCCCATCAGCCTCCCCTACAACGCCATCCTCGGCTACCCAGCGCTGGCCCAGTTCATGGCCGCGACGCACCCGGCGTACAACCTCATGAAGATGCCCAGGAGCAGCGGTGTCCTCACTGTGCACGGGGACACCGGGGACGCGCTGCGGGTGCTCAAGCTCGCCTTCAAGATGGCAACGTCGGCACAGCCCGCCGACTTGGAGACCCCCGGGCCCAAGGGGGCTGCGCCCGCCAAGAAGAAACAGTTGTTCACCCAAGACAAGGCAGAAACCAAGCAGATACCCGTCGATCAGGACGGGTCTACCAACGCCACTTTCACCATAGGCGCCCACCTTGAACCCGAGCAGGAGAAGGCCCTGGTCGGGTTCCTGCGCGCAAACAAGAAGGTATACGCTTGGGAGCCTGACCAGTTGGCAGGGATCCCTAGGGGTGTAATCGAGCATCACCTCAACGTGTGCCCCAACGTGCGCCCTGTGAAGCAGAAGGCCAGGCGGCAGTCCACAGAAAAGCAGGCCTTCATCGTCTAAGAGACCCACAAATTAGAAGCCGCTGGGGTCATTCGCGAGGTCCGATACCCGGATTGGTTGGCCAACCCTGTCGTTGTGCCAAAGAAGGGAGGGAAGGAGCGCATGTGTGTCGACTTCACCAACCTCAACAAAGCATGCCCGCAAGATCCGTTCCCACTCCCCCGCATCGACCAGATCGTCGATTCCACTGCGGAATGCGACCTGTTATGCTTCTTGGATGCATTCTCTGGGTATCACCAGATCAAGATGGCGGTAGAAGACGTCGAGAAGACAGCCTTCCTAACCCCGTGTGGAGTGTACTGCTACACATGCATGCCATTTGGGCTGCATAACGCAGGGGCGACCTTCCAACGGCTGATGCACATCACCTGGGGCCCGCAGCTCGGGAAGAATGTTGAGGCTTACGTCGATGACATTGTGGTAAAGTCTCGGGAAGCCAGGACCTTGATACAAGACTTGGAGGAAACCTTTGCTAGCCTCAACGCAGTGAACCTACGGCTCAACCCAGAGAAGTGTGTGTTCGGAGTCCCCTCGGGCAAGCTCTTGGGTTTCCTCGTGTCCCACCGAGGCATCGAGGCTAACCCAGAGAAGGTCAAGGCGGTGGAAGACATGAGCCCGCCAAAGACCCTCAGAGAAATGCAGAAGATCACGGGGCGCGTGACCGCGCTAGGGCGCTTCATCTCCAAGTTGGGGGAATGAGCACTGCCTTTCTTCCAGCTAATGAAGAAAAAGGGGCCCTTCGAGTGGACTGAAGAGGTCGACAAGGCATTCCAGGATCTCAAGAGATACTTGACCAGCCCACCGGTCATGGTGGCTCCGCGCCCTCAAGAGCCCCTGGTGCTTTACCTCGCCACCACTCCCTACTCCGCCAGCGCAGGCTTGGTGGCAGTCAGAGAGGAGCGCCGAATCAAAACCGCGGCAGCAGCCCGGGACAAGGAAGGCCCACAGAAACTGCCACAGCGACTGAGGAGGATCAGCCGCCGCAGAGAGGCGCACCGGAGGCGGAAGAGGCCCCTCTCCCAGATGGCCAGTCTCAGGAGGCCTCATTGCCTCAAGAGGCGCCATGGTCTACGAAGGGAGCCACCAGCACTGACGCACTCCACTTCGTTGAGCACCCAGTGTACTTCGTCAGCACGGTGTTGTGGGATGCAAGGGCACGGTACCCCATGCCTCAGAAACTCCTCCTCGCGCTACTGGTGGCCTCGCGCAAGCTGCGGCACTATTTTCAGGGTCACCCCATCAAGGTCGTCTCGTCATACCCCCTGGAGAGAGTGCTCAGGAGCCCTAATTCAGCTGGAAGGGTCGCTGAGTGGCACATAGAACTGCAAGCATTTCAGCTCGAATTCAGCACGACCAGAGTCATCAAGGGAGCAGTGTTGGCGGATTTTGTGGCAGAATGGACGGAGGCGCCAGGCCTCAAGGCCGACGAGGATCGGTCTCTGTCCCTGGGAAGTGAGGCGCCAAAAGGCTAGGTCATGTACTTCGATGGGGCGTTCTCCAGGCATGGCGCTGGGGCTGGGGCGGTGCTTGTATCGCCCACTCAGGACAAGCTCTACTACGCCGTGCAGCTCTGCTTCCAGCAAGGTGAAAAGGTCTCCAACAACATAGCGGAGTATGAAGGTTTAATAGCGGGCTTGAAGGCCGCGGCTGCCCTGGGGGTGAAACGCCTCACCATCAAGGGCGACTCGCAGCTCCTTGTCAATTTCTCCAATAAGGTGTACGAGCTGAAGGATGAGCACATGGAAGCCTACCTAGCGGAGGTCCGCAGGATGGAGAAGCAGTTCTGGGCGTTGGAGTTGCAGCATGTGCCCTGTGGCACCAACCAGGAGGCCGACGACATCGCCAAACGGGCGTCCAGGCGGTTACCTCAGGAGCCTGGCGTTTTCGAGGAGCGGCTCTTCAAGCCCTCAGCCCTGCTGTCATTACCGAACACAGCTCAGCCTCGGGAGGAGCTCCCCCAGCCACCTGCCTCAGGGGCTCCAGCCTGTGGCCCGGCCTTAGGAGCACGCCTGCTCCTGACGATGGAACCTCAGGAGGGATGTTGGATCACGGAGCTCCGGAGTTACCTAACGCAAGGGGCCCTGCCAGAGAAGGAGGAGGAAGCGGAGCGAGTGGCACGCCAGGCCACGGCATACTGCATCAAGGATGGAGAGCTCTACTGGAAGCGGCCAAACGATGTATCCCTGTGCTACATCTCCAGGGAGCAAGGGAAGGAACTGTTGGAAGATATACACGGCGGAGACTGTGGACATCATTCATCATCATGGACCCTCGTCGGTAAGGCGTTCCACAGTGGGTTGTATTGGCCCACCTCGCTCAATGACGCCGTCGAACTAGTGAAAGCTTGTGAGGCCTGCCAGTTCCACGCCAAGTAGATCCATCAGCCAGCAGGAGGCTTGCAAACTATACCCCTTTCATGGCCATTCGCAGTCTGGGGGCTGGACATCTTGGGCCCGTTTCCTCGGGCCCCCGGGGTCTACCGCTACCTCTACGTCGCCGTGGACAAGTTCACCAAGTGGGCTGAAGTAGATGCTGTCCGCACCATTCCCGCGGGTTCCGCGGTCAGGTTCATCAAGGGCATCGTGAGCCGGTTTGGGGTGCCGAATCGCATCATCACGGACAACAGTTCGCAGTTCACCAGTAACCTCTTCAAAACATACTGTGCTAACCTTGGAACGCAGATATGTTATGCTTCGGTGGCGCACCCCGAAGCAACGGCCAGGCCGAGCGAGCCAACGCGGAGGTCCTGAGGGGCCTCAAGACCAGGACGTTCAAGAAGAAGCTGGAGGCTTGCGGCAGAGGTTGGTACGACGAGCTTCAGTCCGTGTTGTGGTCCATCCGCACAACTGCGACCAAGCCGACTGGAAAGACCCCGTTCTTCCTGATCTACAGAGCCGAAGCGGTCCTCCCTCACGAGGTCAGATGTCGCTCCGCGCGGGTCCTGGGGTTCGATAAGGCGCAGCAGGACGCCATGCGGGGGATGGACCTCGTGCTGGGGGAGGAACGTCACCGAGAAGCCGCGCTACAAGCGGCGAGGTACCAACAAGCACTGCGGCGATATCATTGCCGCAACATCCGCCCCAGAACTCTCGAGGTAGGAGACCTCGTGCTCATGCGGGTTCTCTCCAGGGAGGGGCTGCACAAGCTTTCTCCCATGTGGGAGGGCCCGTTCAAAGTTGTTCATGTTTCCAGGACCGGCTCCACGCGCTTGGAGACTCAGGAGGGGGTGCCAGTCCAGAATGCATGGAACATCCAGCACCTCCGGAGGTTCTACCCCTAAAAAGGCCCAGAGCCTGTGAAGAAGGCGAATGCCTGTGAAGCTATCGCGTTTTGGAAAAGGCTCGGAGCCTGTGAAGAAGGCGAATGCCTGTGAAGCTATCGCGTTTTGGAAAAGGCCCGGAGCATGTGAAGAAGGCGAATGCCTGTGAAGCTATCGCGTTTTGGAAAAGTCCCGGAGCCTGTGAAGAAGGCGAATGCCTGTGAAGCTATCGCGTTTTGGAAAAGGCCCGGAGCCTGTGAAGAAGGCGAATGCCTGTGAAGCTATCGTGTTTTGGAGAAGGCCCGGAGCCTGTGAAGAAGGCGAATGCCTGTGAAGCTATCGCATTTTGGAAAAGGCCCGGAGCCTGTGAAGAAGGCTAGCGCCTGTGAAGCTCACCGCCCGTGACACTCTCACGTAATAATGAGTTGGGGCTGTACACGCCCCGGAGTCTCAGGAGCGCCGGCCTCAGGCCCTGGGGCTCCCTCCCACGCCCAGTGGCAGCACTTAGCTCTGCGCTGGTGAGAAGACGTCAAAGACTAGATTAGGTGCCAGACGCAGCTTTTCATTTGCTTTCTGCAGTTGGCTTGTTCCTTCTCATTCGAAGTTTTATTGAAGTTGTTGCCGTCTTTGGCTTGTGGTTCTTCGACTTTTCGCTCTCCTACCTCGATTTCTCTTGTGCAAGGCCTCGCGAGAGGGGCAGCCGAGCGCCCTCGCGAGTGTTCCTATCCTAGTCATTCAAAGGGTTCACGACCTGGGCCCATCACAGGAGCACCCCTCCAGTCCGTGCCCCACGGGCACTACGACACAAACAAAGCAACTGGGTCGGTCGCCCCCCACGGCCGGGACCGGGAATTATCCACGCGCGGGCACGTAGCCGGAAGGTACAATAACGAAAGCAAAACAATGATTAACAGCAATAACCCAAACACGCCCCCGCGGGGCTCCACGCTACTGTCTTTGTTATGCAGGAAAAAGGAAAAGAAAGGACAAATCTGGTGCAGCTCGCCTCACACCGGCCCGCAGGGAAGGCCCGAGCTGCCTCCGGAGCTCAGGCGGACTCCCTCTCGCGCTTCACCAGGGCGCGATGGCGGGCGGACACGTTACCACCTCTCAAGCAGATACGACGGCGTGGGGGCTGACCGCGGCCACTGCTAGAAGAGTCGCCACCCGAAGAACAACCGGAGAAGCTTGAGGAACCCTGAGCGCCGCCAGCCGTGCGAGCGCTGCCCTCTCCATCTTCGCCGGAGCTGGGTTCCCAGCCGCGGTCGTCACCCTCGGGGCAACACCCTGTGCGGCGACCGTCTTCCCCAAACACCCTCACGTAGAGGGTGGCATCGCCGTCGAACTTGAAGTGTATGGTGCATCGATGGCTCAGGCCACGCGCGCGGGCAAACGTCTACCAACCGCGGGCCAGAGACAGGCTCCCGGTCGCGGAGACCTCCAGTGAGACCCATGAGGCCCGGCTGCAGCAGCCGTCGTCCTGGAGCCAGAGGCCGCCCGGGGCGCCGGCCGGGAGCTCGCCAAGGAGGAAGCGAGGAAGTGGAAGCCGGGTGCTAGTCGGCTCCGCCGACCACACGACGAACTCCGGCAGCACTTCAGCAGCGCGAAAGCGCGGCCTAGGGGGACGCGCAGCCGGAGCGCGCCCCCCGGCCACAGCAATCCGCCCGTCGCTGTGCTGAAGATCGCCTCCACGGCAGCGGGGAGCCACCGTGGTGGCCACAGGATGTTTGCGAGGGCACCCTCGGCCGCGCTTGGGCGGGGAAGAGGCGGGCTCGACCTGGCGAGCCTTCCCCTTCTCTGCGGCCGAGAACCTCCTCGACGGGGCCATGAAGAAAAAGGAGAAGCAAGGGGGGATGAACTGGAAGGGCGCGCGCCGGTCCATATTTATAGCTGGCGATGGCCAACCAACGGCCCCCATGATCACATGTAATTATGACCCGCTTTGCATGTAGGGACTTGTCCAATCCGTGCAGTTGCCGAGGCACCATGGGGAAGTGGAGACGCCCATGTCCCATCAACCGCCACGCGGCGCCCATGGCCGCAGGCTATTAGGGCCCGCGGCGCTTCGCTCTTGCCCTTCCGCCTCCCTGCACGGCCAAGCCCGGGCGCGCCTTGGGCCCGGGGGCTACTGTCGGTGTTCTAGGAACGGGGGTCCCCAGACTTGCCTGCCTGCGGCCTGCGGCGTGGCTCAAAGGGGGGGCCCAGCGCGGCCCATCTTCACCAACACGAACCCAAGACCCTCGCGAGGGGCCAAGCCTCGCGGGGCGGACGACGCGGAGCTTCCTCAGGCACGGCCTCGTCAGGCTGGCTCACGAGGAGGCGGAGAGATCAAGGTGGGGTACCTCACGAGGTGCCCGTGACGCAAGCCATGACGACCGAGGGCGCCAGGCGGGTGCCAGCCCGCGCAGTGTCCTCCTTTCCTCTCTGGTGCAAAGGGGGCAAGCGCAGCCGCAGAGTACCGAGGCATCAGGAAAAGGTTGCCATTTCGGTGCAACGAGACCAAGACCAGGAGTGACTACGAGACAGAGGTCACTATGGAGCCCAAGACGGCATCATCACCAGAGCTTTGCGCAGGCGAAGACTACCTTTGTCAGGATAGCTGATACTAGCTGTCCCCCTTCAAATTAGCCCGCCATTGTTGGCTCCCTTCCCACTCGATATTTGGGAAGAGGACCAGGGCCTCTATAAATAGGACCAGCCACCCGCAAAAGAGACACAGACAGAGAGCTGAGAGGTTTGGAGAAGGAGGCTCTTGAGAGAGGGGTTTAGATCAGATAGAGAGAGAGAGAAGGGTGACTGAGCTCCTCCCAGCAGTTCATCGCCCCAGCCAAGAACAGACCCTCGCGAGGTTGTTCTTCCTTGTATTGTTCATCATCATCAGCCCAAGAGGCAATCCACCACACCACACACTGGAGTAGGATATTACACCACAACGGTGGCCCAAACCAGTATAAACCCTGTGTCTCTTGTGTTGTTCTTTCTTTAGTTCAGATCCTAGCAAGCGGAGGGGTGCAGGTAGGTAGGAGACGAAAGCTCCGCGCGCACCCCAGTGTTTGAACCTCAAGGGTCTGCCGGAACCCGAAATCCAACAACGACAGCTTAGGTTTCTTCCCAAACCACAATTCATACGATGTCGTCTCAACGGATTTCGACAGAGCCCTATTTAAAGTGAATGCGGCAGTCTCTATAGCATAACCCCAAAATGATAGCGGTAGATCGATAAGAGACATCATATATCGCACCGTATCCAATAGAGTGCGATTACGATGTTCAGACACACCATTACGCTGAGGTGTTCCAGGCGGCATGAGTTGTGAAACAATTCCACATTTCCTTAAGTGTGTGCCAAATTCGTGACTCAAATATTCTCCCCCACGATTTGATCGTAAGAACTTGATTTTCCTGTCACGTTGATTCTCAACCTCACTCTAAAATTCCTTGAACTTTTCAAAGGTCTCAGACTTGTGTTTCATTAAGTAGACATACCCATATCTACTTAAGTCATCCATGCGGGTGAGAACATAGAGATAACCACCGCGAGCCTCAACGCTCATTGGACCACACACATCAGTATGTATGATTTCCAGTAAGTTGGTTGCTCGCTCCATTGGTTCCGAAGAACGGAGTCTTGGTCATTTTTACCATGAGGCATGGTTCGCACGTGTCAAATGATTCATAATCAAGAGACTCCAAAAGTCCATCTGCATGGAGTTTCTTCATGCGTTTGACACCAATGAGACCAAGGAGGCAGCGCCACAAGTATGTGGGACTGTCATTATCAACCTTACATCTTTTGGCATTCACACTATGAATATGTGTAACATCACGTTCGAGATTAAATAAGAATAAACCATTGAACAGCGGGGCATGACCATAAAACATGTCTCTCATATAAATAGAACAACAATTATTCTCAAATTTAAATGAGTTGCCATCTCGCATTAAACAAGATCCAGATACAATGTTCATGCTCAAAGCTGGTACTAAATAACAATTATTGAGGTTTAAAACTAATCCCGTAGGTAAATGTAGAGGTAGCGTGCCGACGGCGATCACATCGACCTTGGAACCATTCCCGATGCGCATCGTCACCTCGTCCTTCGCCAGTCTCCGCTTATTCCGCAGCTCCTGTTTTGAGTTACAAATATGAGCAACCGCACTAGTATCAAATACCCAGGAGCTACTACGAGCGCTGGTTAGGTACACATTAATAACATGTATATCACATATACCTTTGGTATTTTCGGCCTTCTTATCCGCTAAGTACTTGGGGCAGTTCCGCTTCCAATGATCATTTCCCTTGCAATAAAAACACTCAGTCTCAGGCTTGGGTCCATGCTTTGGCTTCTTCCCGGCAACTGGCTTACTGGGCGCGGCAACTCCCTTGCCATCCTTCTTGAAGTTCTTCTTACCCTTGCCTTTCTTGAACTTAGTGGTTTTATTCACCATCAATAGTTGATGTTCCTTTTTGATCTCCACCTCTGCTGATTTCAGCATTGAATATACCTCAGGAATGGTCTTTTCCATCCCCTGCATATTGAAGTTCATCACAAAGCTCTTGTAGCTAGGTGGGAGCAACTGAAGGATTCTATCAACGACCGCATCATCCGGGAGATTAACTCCCAGCTGAGATAAGAGGTTGTGCAACCCAAACATTTTGAGTATGTGCTCACTGACAGAACAATTCTCCTCCATCTTACAACTGTAGAACTTGTCGGAGACTTCATATCTCTCGACCCGGGCATGAGCTTGGAAAACCATTTTTAGCTCTTGGAACATCTCATATGCTCTGTGCTGCTCAAAACGCTTTTGGAGCCCTGGTTCTAAGCTGTAAAGCATGCCGCACTGAACCAGGGAGTAATCATCACTACGCGACTGCCAGGCATTCATAACGTCTTGAGTTGCTGGGAAAATAGGTGCATCACCTAGCGGTGCTTCAAGGACATATGCTTTCTTGGCAGCTATGAGGATAATCCTCAGGTTACGGACCCAATCCGTGTAGTTGCTACCATCGTCTTTCAGCTTGGTTTTCTCTAGGAATGCGTTGAAGTTGAGGGAAACATTAGCGTGGGCCATTTGATCTACAAGACATATTGCAAAGTTTTTAGACTATGTTCATGATAATTAAGTTCATCTAATCAAATTATAATGAACTCCCACTCAGATAGACATGCCTCTAGTCATCTAAGTGATACATGATCCAAGTCAACTAGGCAGTGTCCGATCATCACGTGAGACGGACTAGTCATCATCGGTGAACATCTTCATGTTTATCGTATCTTCTACACGACTCATGTTCGACCTTTCGGTCTTCCGTGTTCCGAGGCCATGTCTGTACATGCTAGGCTCGTCAAGTCAACCTAAGTGTATTGCGTGTGTAAATCTGGCTTACACCCGTTGTATTCGAACGTTAGAATCTATCACACCCGATCATCACGTGGTGCTTCGAAAAAATGAACCTTCGCAACGGTGCACAGTTAGGGGGAACACTTTCTTGAAATTATTGCGAGGGATCATCTTATTTAAGCTACCATCGTTCTAAGCAAATATGATGTAAAACATGATAAACATCACATGCAATCAAATAGTGACATGATATGGCCAATGTCATTTTTCTCCTTTTGATCTCCATCTTCGAGGCGCCATGATCATCATCGTCACCGGCATGACACCATGATCTCCATCATCATGATCTCCATCATCGTGTCTTCATGAAGTTGTCTCGCCAACTATTACTTCTACTACTATGGCTAATGGTTAGCAATAAAGTAAAGTAATTACATGGCGTTTCCATTGACACGCAAGTCATACAATAAATTAAGATAACTCCTATGGCTCCTGCCGGTTGTCATGCTCATCGACATGCAAGTCGTGATTCCTATTACAAGAACATGATCAATCTCATACATCACATATATCATTCATCACATCCTTTTGGCCATATCACATCACACGGCATATGCTGCAAGAACAAGTTAGACGTCCTCTAACTGTTGTTGCAAATTTTACGTGGCTGCTATAGGTTTCTAGCAAGAACGTTTCTTACCTACGCCAAAACCACAACGTGATATGCTAATTTATATTTACCCTTCATAAGGACCCTTTTCATCGAATCCGATCCGACTAAAGTGGGAGAGACAAACACCCGCTAGCCACCATATGCAACTAGTGCATGTCAGTCGGTGGAACCTGTCTCACATAAGTGTACGTGTAAGGTCGGTCCGGGCCGCTTCATCCCATGATACCTTTGAAAATCGCGATGCGGAAGTGTTACACGAACGCGGATAAAGGAGTCATACTCGTAGCGATTCATATCGCGGTTGATTCCGATCTAAGAGCCGAATGACGGTGCCTCCATGTTCAACACACGTACAGCCCGGGGACGTCTCCTCCTTCTTGATCCAGCAAGGGGGAAGTAGAAGCTGAGGGAGAGCTCCGGCAGCACTACGGTGTGGTGGCAGTGGAGCTCGTGGTTCTTCAGCAGAGCGTCGCTAATCGCTACGGAGGAGGAGAAGGTGTAGGAAGGGGGAGGGCTGCGCCAGGAGAAGGGGTGCGGTTGCCCTCCCCCCCCCACTATTTATAGGGGGGGAGAGGGGGTCGGGCCCCTAGATCCATCAAGA
>NC_041390.1:518608364-518633673 GCF_002162155.2 Triticum dicoccoides | reverse complement strand
GGGGCGCACCAGCCCACTAAGGGGCTGGTTCCCACCCAACTACAGCCCATTAGGTCCTTCGGGGCAGGTGGACCCCCGGAACCCCTTCGGTGGTCCCGGTACAATACCGATAAACCCCGAAACCTTTCCGGTGACTGAAACTGGACTTCCCATATATAAATCTTCACCTCCGGACCATTCCAGAACTCCTCGTGACGTCCGGGATCTCATCCGGGACTCCGAACAACTTTCAGTAACCACATATAATTCCCATTACAACTCTAGCGTCTCCGAACCTTAAGTGTGTAGACTCTACGGGTTCGGGAACTATGCAGACATGACCGAGACATCTCTCCGGCCAATAACCAACAGCGGGATATGGATACCCATGTTGTCTCCCACATGTTCCACGATGATCTCATCGGATGAACCACTATGTCAAGGATTCAATCAATCCCATATACGATTCCCTTTGTCTATCGGTATAGCAGTTGCCCGAGATTCGATCGTCGGTATACCGATACCTTGTTCAATCTCGTTACGGCAAGTCTCTTTATTTGTTCCGTAACACATCATCCTGTGACCAACCCCTTAGTCACATTGAGCTCATTACGATGATGTCTTACCGAGTGGGCCTAGAGATACCTCTCCATCATACAGAGTGACAAATCCCAGTCTCGATTCATGCCAACCCGACAGATACTTTTGGGGATACCCGTAGTGTACCTTTATAGCCACCCAGTTATGTTGTGACGTTTGGCACACCCAAAGTACCCTTACGGTATTCGGGAGTTGCACAATCTCATGGTCTAAGGAAAAGATACTTGACATTAGAAAAGCTTTAGTAGACGAACTACACGATCTTGTGCTATGCTTAGGATTGGGTCTTGTCCATCACATCATTATCCTAATGATGTGATCATGTTATCAATGACATCCTATGTCCATGGTTAGGAAACCTTATACATCTATTGATCAACGAGCTAGTCAACTAGAGGCTCATTAGGGACATGTTGTGGTCTATGTATTCACACATGTATTACGATTTCTGGATAACACAATTATAGCATGAACAATAGACAATTATCATGAACAAGGAAATATAATAATAACCATTTTATTATTGCCTCTAGGGCCTATTTCCAACACCTAAACCATCATATTATGTTGCAAACATCTTGACGGTTCAGCATCCACAACCCGAAGTATCAAATGACGAGCCATTCAAACGCTTTGTTGATCAAGTTGCAATTGAGGTTGTGAAATGGATGTTGAAGTAAAGAAGTTATATGGTAAGCTTCCCACTAAACAATAGGATGTATTTGAGTAATCTCTTGAAATTGAGATCGGGTTGAACAATTTTAATGCTTTATGTGATCTAGGTACTAGTGTTTTTACTAGCCCAAAGTCTGTTTATGAATCTCAATCTTGATCCTTTTTGTTACTAGTGAAGTTAAGTTCAACATGATCAATTCTACCTTTACACAAGTATTAGGGATTAAGCACAAAGCAGTCATTCAAATAAATGATTGCCCTATCATGATCGATCTTGTCATCATTGATATGTTTGAAGGTCCCATTGCACTTATTATACTAGGTAGGCCGTTCCTAAGGACCATAAAGGCTACCATTAATGTCTTTGAAGGAAATGTGAGATATGAACATTTACCCATGAGAAATAAGATGAAGATATATGTAGGATAAGATAGCATCGTAAATGCCAGAAACTACAGTCTAGGCATTCTTGCACAAAAAGAGAAGTAATCATCACTACGGTCGAGCTAACTGAAGAGCGCTTCATGGGAGGCAAGCCTATGTGAATAAGATAGATGTAACACCCCTGTATTTTGAGCTACAATAACCTCTGTGATTAAGCTAAATCATTTTGCTAATCAATTCTTGATCTCCTTCTAATCCATATCTCATTTCAAATTCTCTTTGAATTCAATTTCAATTAACAAGTGAATTTGAGAAATTCACAAACATGAAAACAAAAGTGTTCAAAGTGTGACAAATAATCCATAACTAATGATGGTAGTAAACCAACATTTTTATAAAGTTTCTAAGTGCCTTATAATAATTAAAATAGTACCCTAAACAATAATTTTAATTTTTTCAATATAAAAATTCTAAACTATTTTATTTAAGTGCCAAACTTATTGTGGCAGTGGCCTAATTTATAACACCATTTTAGGTGTAAGTTTTACATTTTATAAAACTATTTTTTTAAAGTAATAGAAAACATAAGTTTTAATAAAAAGAAAAAGAAAAAATGAAAAAGAAAAGAGAGAGGGCCCCCTGGGCCTTAGTTCCCCCAGTCGGCCCAACCTAGCGGCCCGGCTTCCCTAATCGTCTTCCCCTGTTCACTCGACCATGCGGGCACTCGGTTGCCAGCGGACCCCCTCGCCAACTCCGACGAGGAGGATAAGGCCGCCACCTCTCCCCCTGGAACCCTAGCTTCCTCCCCAGATCCACACGCTCGCCCTCTCCCTCGCTCCCTCTCTTCACCGCTCCCCCCTCTTGAGATCCGCCGCACCCGCCACCATGGCCAAGCTCGCCCGCGCGCTCTCCGATCTCCCCACGCACTAGGACCATGCCCTTCCACCTCGACGTCCACAAGCCCGCACATGGGCCGGGAGCCACCGGAGCGCTCGCAGCGCCTCCGCCTTCCTCCTTGGGCCGCCACACGCACATACGTCTCGAACGTATCTATAAATTTTGATTGTTCCATGCTATTATATTATCTGTTTTCGATGTTTTATATGCATTAATATGCTATTTTATATTATTTTTGGGACTAACTTATTAACACAGAGACCAGTGCCAGTTTCTATTTTTTCGTTGTTTTTGAGTTTTACAAAAAAGGAATATCAAATGGAGTCCAAACAGAATAAACTTTACACTGATTTTTCTTGGACTAGAAGACACACATAGGACTTGGATAGGAAGGCAGAAGAGTCCCGAGGGCTCCACAAGACCTCATGGCGCGCCCGCCCCCTGGCTTGTGGGCCCCTCGGAACTCCTCCAACCCTAATTCTTGGCCTATAAATTAAGAAATATTCCCAAATGACCAGAAGCGCCCACCAGAATACTTTCCCGCCGTTGTAACCTTCTGTTCTCGTGAGATCCCATCGTGGGGCCTTTTTCGGCATCCTGCCGGAGGGGGAATCGATCACGGAGGGCTTCTACATCAACTCTATTTCCCTTCCGATGAAGCGTGAGTAGTTTACCACAGACCTATGGGTCCATATCTAGTAGCTAGATGGCTTCTTCTCTCTCTTTGATCCTCAATACCATGTTCTCCTAGATGTTCTTGGAGATCTATTGGATGTAATATTATTTTGCGGTGTGTTTGTCGAGATCCAATGAATTGTGGATTTATGGTCAGTTTATGTATGAATATTATTTGAATCTTCTCTGAATTCTTATATGCATGACTTGATATCTTTGTATTTCTCTTCGAATTATCAGTTTGGTTTGGCCAACTAGATTGGTTCTTCTTGCAATGGGAGAGGTGCTTAGTTTTGGGTTCAATCTTGCGGTGATCTCACCTAGTGACAAAGTAGGGGTAGCGAGACATGTATTGTATTGTTGCCATCAAGGGTAAAAAGATGGGGTTTTCATCATATTGTGTGAGTTTATCCCTCTACATCATGTCATCTTACTTAAGGCGTTACTCCGTTCTTATGAACTTAATACTCTAGATGCATGCTGGATAGCGGTCGATGTTTGGACTAGTAGTAGTAGATGCAGGAAGGAGTCGATCTAGTTGACACGGACATGATGCCTATATTCATGATAATTGCCTTGGATATCATCATAACTTTGCGCTTTTCTATCAATTGCTCGACAGTAATTTGTTCACCCACCGTTTTATTATCCTTCAAGAGAGAAGCCTCTAGTGAAACCTATGGCCCTCAGCTCTATTTTCCATAATATATGTTCATATCTATAAACCAAAAAACCCAAAAATACCTTGCTGCAATTTATTTGTTTTTACTTTGTTTTTACATTTAGTAATCTTTTATATCTATCTCTATCAGATCTCACCTTTGCAAGTGACCGTGAAGGGATTGACAACCCCTTTATCACGTTGGGTGCAAGTGTTTGATTGTTTGTGCAGGTGCATAGATTGGAGACTTGCATGTATCTCCTACTGGATTGATACCTTGGTTCTTAACTGAGGGAAACACTTATCTCTACTTTGAAGCATCACCCTTTCCTCTCCAAGGGAAAAACTAACACAAGCTCAAGAAGTAGCACACACCGTCACCGTCCCGCTTTGAACTCGGTCTCCTCGAGCCACGCCGCCCCCTCCTCAGCAATTCCAGTGAGCCCCGCGCCATCTCCCCTCTCCCTCTGCCCTCACTGTGCCCGTAGCTCCTCCTCGATGCCATAGACGCACACCTGAAAGTGCAACTATCCCTGGGTGGTTTTGGTAATGCCTAACAACATATAGTTCATTGAGCTAATGCTATTTCAAGATAAACATTTTAGGAAAGCTCAATGATTGGCATGGCATGGATGAGAAAAGTGGATCCCTCAAAATTCTAAGGACAAAGAATTGGCTCAAGCTCAAAGCTCAGGACTCTACATATTTCATTTTAAGTGGTCCAATATTACATTGAGTCCATAGGAAAAGCCAATACTATTAAGAGGGGATGAGGTGTTGCTTAATGAGTTTCTTGCTCAAAGTGCTTAGTGATATGCTCCAAAATCCCTCAACTACTTTCTCACATCCACATATGTCCCAAACCAAAAGTCAAACTCGGCCCCACCGAAACTTTCTATCCGGCGCCACCGAGTTCAGTTGACATAGCCACTGCCAGAAACCCTAGTCTTTTCGGTCTCACCGATAGGGATCTCGGTCTCACCGAGATGGGATTGTAATCTCTCTGTTTCCTTTCATAACGTTTCGGTCCAACCGAGATGAGCGATCAGTCCCACCGAGATTGCAATGCAAACTCTCTATTTCCCTTTCGTAACGTTTCGGTCCAACCGAGATGAGTGAATCGGTCCCACCGAGTTTACCTGGCCAACTCTCTGTTAGTCCATTACCAAAATCGGTCTCACCGAGTTTGTGTAATCGGTCTCACCGAGATTACGTTATGCCCTAACCCTAACAAAATCGGTCCCACCGAGTTGACATGTCGGTCCCACCAAAAATCCTAATGTTCACATTTTAAACTAAATCGGCCTGACCGAGTTTCATGATGCGGCCCACCGAGTTTGGTGATTTGTGTGTAACGGTTATATTTTTGTGGAGGCTATTTATACCCCTCCACCCACTCTTCATTCATGGAGAGAGCCATCAGAACATGCCTACACTTCCAACATATATTTTCTGAGATAGAACCACCTACACTTGTGTTGAGGTCAAGATATTCCACTCCAACCACATAAATCTTGATCTCTAGCCTTCCCCAAGTTGCTTTCCACTCAAATCATCTTTCCACCAAATCCAAATCCTGTGAGAGAGAGAGAGAGAGTTGAGTGTTGGGGAGACTATCATTTGAAGCACAAGAGCAAGGAGTTCATCATCAACACACCATCTATTACCTTTTGGGGAGTGGTGTCTCCGAGATTGGTTAGGTGTCACTTGGGAGCCTCCATCAAGATTGCGGAGTTGAACCAAGGAGTTTGTAAGGGCAAGGAGATCGCCTACTTCGTGAAGATCTACCCGAGTGAGGCAAGTCCTTCGTGGGCGACGGCCATGGTGGGATAGACAAGGTTGCTTCTTCGTGGAGCCCTCCGTGGACTCGTGCAACCGTTACCCTTCGTGGGTTGAAGTCTCGTGGATGTACGATAGCACCACCTATCAGAACCACGCCAAAAATCTCCGTGTCTCCAATTGCGTTTGCACACTTCAAACTTCTCCCTTTACCTTCATATGCAATTCTTTTACTTTCCGCTGCTATACTCTTAGAATTGCATGTGTAGGTTGATTGCTTGACTTGTGCTAAGTTGCTAAAATCTGCCTAGAACTAAAATTGGGAAAAGGCTAGATTTTTATTTGGTCAAGTAGTCTAATCACCCCCCCCCATCTAGACATACTTTCGATCCTACAAGTGGTATCAGAGCTTTGGTCTCCATTTGCTTTGATTTCCATAGCTTTTGGTGGTCATAGCCTTGGTTTCACAACCTAGGAGAGTATGGTGTCTAGCGAGGGAAATTACCACCGTAGAGGTCCTTACTTTGATGGTACAAATTTTGCTAGTTGGAAGCATAAGATGAAAATGCATATTCTTGGACATAACCCCGCCGTTTGGGCTATTGTTTGTATTGGCTTGCAAGGTGAATTCTTCGATGGGAGAGAACCAAACTATGAAGTTACCGTGGAAGAGTTGAAGATGCTACAATACAATGCTCAAGCTTGTGATATTCTCTTCAACGAATTATGCCCCGAAGAATTCAACAAAATCAGTCGTCTTGAGAATGCAAAGGAAATTTGGGATACTTTGATTGATATGCACGAAGGTACCGAATCTGTCAAGGAATCCAAATTGGATGTGCTTCAAAGTCAGCTTGACAAGTTCAAAATGAAGGATGGTGAAGGCATCGCTGGAATGTACTCTAGGCTTGCTCTCATCACAAATGAGATTGCCGGCTTAGGAAGTGAAGAGATGACCGATAGATTCATCGTCAAGAAGATCCTAAGAGCCTTGGATGGAAAATATGATACCGTGCACACATTGATCCAAATGATGCCCAATTACAAAGATCTCAAGCCAACGGAAGTTATTGGAAGAATTGTTGCTCATGAGATGTCACTCAAGGATAAGGAAGAGCTTCACAACAAGTCAAGTGGTGCTTACAAAGCCTCGTGTGATTCTCCCACATCATCAAGTGAGAAGCAAACCTTCAATGAAGAATTGAGTCTAATGGTGAAGAACGTCAACAAGTTCTACAAGAGTAGAATCAAGGAAAGAAGTTCCAAGTCAAGGTCCTACAATGACAAAAGATCTTCTAGTCGTGAGCGTAATTGCTACAATTGTGGAAGACCCTGACACTATTCCAATGAGTGCACGGCTCCCTACAAAAGAAGAGAAGATTCTCCCTACAAAAGAAGAAGTAGAAGAGAAGAATCACCATCAAGAGAGAGGAGTAGAGATGATCGTTATGAATGAAGACCCTCTCGGAGAAGCAAGGAATCGTAAAGGAAGGACAAGTCATCAAGGAGCTACACAAAAAGAAGACATCAAGCTCATGTTGGTGAATGGGTATCCGGTTCCGACTCCGACAATCACTCCTAAAGAAGTTATCACTCCGACTCCGAATATACTCAAGATGAAGGTGTTGCCAGACTAGCACTTGTGACAACCAACTCCTTCGACATATTTGACTCACCAAATGAAGGAATTGGGAGATGCTTCATGGCTAAAGGTCCAAAGGTAACACACCCCGAGTATGTTGATTTCAATAGTGATGAAGATGATTTGCTAGGAGATGATGATTTACTTGTTGACAACTCTAGTTATGAAAACTATGATGAGCTTGCTATTTATCATAATAATCAAGATAAAACGAATGACGATGATAAGAAGGAGATTGAGTGTCTAACTAAAGAACTAAATACTCTTAATTAGCTCATGAAACTACCTTGGAAGATCATCGAGAACTTTTAAAGACTCATGATAAGCTACGCTTTGAAAAGCTCAACCTTGAGTAAGAACATGACTTTTTAAAAGCAATCAATGATGATCTTCGCAAGAAAAGTTCTTCTTACATTGCCAAGTGTCGGTGTAAAAACCAGCGAATCTCGGGTAGGGGGTCCCGAACTGTGCGTCTAAGGCGGATGGTAACAGGAGGCAAGGGACACGATGTTTTACCCAGGTTCGGGCCCTCTTGATGGAGGTAAAACCCTACGTCCTGCTTGATTAATATTGATGATATGGGTAGTACAAGAGTAGATCTACCATGAGATCAGAGAGGCTAAACCATAGAAGCTAGCCTATGGTATGATTGTATGTTATTGTTCTGTCCTACGGACTAAAACCCTCCGGTTTTTATAGACACCGGAGAGGGTTAGGGTTACACAAGGTCGGTTACAAAGGAGGATATATCCATATCCGTACTGCCTAGCTTGCCTTCCACGCCAAGTAGAGTCCCATCCGGACATGAGACAAAGTCTTCAATCTTGTATCTTCATAGTCTAACAGTCCGGCCAAAGGATATAGTCCGGCTGTCCGGAGACCCCCTAATCCAGGACTCCCTCAGTAGCCCCTGAACCAGGCTTTCAATGACGATGAGTCCGGCGTGTAGTATTGTCTTCGACATTGCAAGGCGGGTTCCTCCACCGAATACACCACGGAAGAATCTGAATACAAGGATAGTGTCCGACCCTGCAAAATAAGTTCCACATACCACCGTAGAGAGAATAATATTTCCACAAATCCAATTTGCTGACTTGTTTTAGCAACATGACGTTATGCCATGGCCCGGTGATTCTTCGAACCGTTTCCTTTAACTAGCCCCGCACATAACGCGAGGCAGTTTTTTGACACGTCTTGTCAAAGCAGAGATCATGTCCCCTTATCACGGGATTCTCATCAATACGGGCGTGGGTAACCCAACCACGCCATCGATTACGGCGCTTGGGGGATAAGAGAGTTTTACCATGCTAGTGGGGATGCATAGTTTCGTCCGCCCACATAAAGGGATAAGGATTCACCTTTTCATCCACGCCTTCTTCCTCCTTTGCTCATCCATTTTCGCACACTCGAGCTCCAGCGCCCAAGTCCGCATTTCCCACCTCTACCTTCTCCAACCATGTTCGGAGCGGGAGGCAGGTGGATGATCTCCTCCATCAGGGAGGGACACATCAAGAAGCTGAGGAGAGCCGGATACTTGCCCGACGACATCGCGCACCGGCTCCCAGATGAGGGGCAGCTCATCCCCACCCCCAGGCCCCATGAGAGGGTAGTGTTCCTTACCCATTTCCTCCGCGGACTGGGATTCCCTCTCCACCCATTCGTCCGGGGGCTCATGTTCTACTACGGCCTGGATTTCCATGATCTGGCCCCAAACTTCATCCTCAACATCTCGCCATTTATCGTCGTGTGCGAGGCCTTCCTCCGCATCAAGCCCCACTTCGGCTTATGGCTGAAGACCTTCAATGTCAAGCCGAAGGTAGTGGGCGGCCGCCAGGCGGAGTGTGGAGGCGCCATGGTGGGCAAGATGCCCAATGTTACATGGCCCGAGGGCTCCTTCGTGGAGACCATAAAGGGGTGGCAATCATGGTGGTTCTACATCACCGAGCCGCGTGACCCTGCATGGGCAGCGGCCCCCGAGTTCCCATCTGGCATCCCCACGCGGCTCACCTCCTGGAAAGAGAAGGGCCTATCCTGGGGTAGTTCGAAAGAGCTGGTCGGACTCCAAACATGTATTCAAAACATGGTGAACAAGAAGCTCAAACTTGTCAACGTAGTCCAGGTCATGCTCATCCGCCGGATCCTCCCGTGTCAACAACAGGCCTTCAACTTGTGGGAGTTCGACCCGGCCCAGCACCAAACTCTAAACAGGCTCTTCGATACAACACACGAGGATGCCTGGAAGGTGCTATTCAAGGGCGCCGAGGTTCCTCCTCCTACTACCGAGGATCGCGGATTCTGCGCGAAGCGCCAAGCCAGCGCGGTAAGCTGTTTTTAACTCTTATAGGATACTTGTTTTTCATAGTTTGACTCTATGCGGGATCTAAGCTCCTGTTCCTTTGACAAGACTGGCAGGAAACGGCCGGACAGATCGACTGTCCGGCTCCCTTGCCCGAAGGCCCAACAAACGCTCTCCTGACGGAGATGCTGACTCCGGCTCCTTACAAGGTGCCAGAGAAGACCAAGAAGGCCAAGGGAACCCGAAAGAGTTCCTGACGCTAGGTGTTATCGGACTCATCGTCTGATGACTCTGCAGCACTCCTCCCCCGAAGACGAGGAGGAAGAAGATTCTCCCCTTTAGTTGGGGGAGACAAGAAAAGGAAGGCCACCCCAACCAGGGGGGCGAAGGGTCCAAGAAGGGAAGGACTCTCCTTCTGGACAGTTCCACCACCGCCGCCGAAGGCGAAGACGAGTGGCTGCTCAGGGCCAAGCCCCTGGCGAAGTCGTAAGTATTCGGATACCAGAGTAACTCATAGCATTCCTTTGTCGCACTTCTTCCCCTAACGCCAAATATGATTATGCAGGATGCCACGAGCCCGTATCGATGTATCGTCGGACGGCTCCCTGGGCTCGTCAGATATGGATAGCAATCCACTGCTGATCGCCACCTCCCCTTGCCCTGCGGACGACGCCGAGGTATTGTCTCAAGAGGCACCGGGTCGAGGGGAGACAATCCCGGAGGCGCCTCAAGGCGACCTTCCGGACTCCGGGAGCAGAGGGAACAAGGCCCCTGAGGGCTCCGAGTTCGGCCCTCAGCCGAACACCGTGCCGGAACCTCCAGTGGTTTCGGACTCGGGCAGGCGGCCTCCTTCCAAGAGGGGCAAGACGCCTATGCCGGTGACCTCTGTCCATCCAGAGGCACTGGACAATCTGCTGGGAGCGCTTCGCAGCGCTTCCATCAACGAGGAGCACCACACTATTATGAGTGCGGTGGTCCAGAAGATTCAGTCCGCCAAGAGCGGACTGCCTGAAGCCTGTGCCAGCCTTCTAACAGGCTTTGAGGTAAGTGTTAAAATATAGGAAAAATATTACCGCATAGACAGTAGCCCCTGATGCTCTGTTCGGTGTTCACAAAGAAAAGCCGAACAGAGATCAAATAATATCGCAGGAGTCTAATATAAGTATGTCAATATACGTATGCGGGCTTCGCTGCCGGCGTCTGCCGCACTGACTGCGGAGGTCGCTGCACTGAAGCAGGACCTTAAAGGGTCCAAGGATGAGCTCGGCCTTGCCAAGAGGCAGCTCGAGGAGAACAAAGGTAAGTATTACCTAGTCTATGGATATGTATAAAAAGAATGTGATTGCAAAATGACAGGATCATCATGAATTTGCCAGGGGCCATGACCGAAGTGGCGACCCTAAAGCAAGCACTGTCCACGGCCGAAGATAAAGTGGCCAAGGAGCGCACCGAGCGGGAAAGGCAAGAAGCACAGGTGGGCGAGGTGCAGCAAGAGCTCCAAGCTCTCGTGTCGAAGCATGAGGCGTTGGAGCATGACTCGAAGACACGAGAGTCCGAGCTTGCCGCCGCCCGTGAAAGTGCAAAGAGTGTCAAGGCCGAAGCACAGAAGGCCCTCCAGGAGATTGATGCGATGAGGAAGATAGCGGCGGGTAAGGAATTCTATATGCAAAGCAAGCATGTGAAAGTAAATTACCTGTTACTTACCCGAATCCGGAGCTCTCCAAGAGCATTCGCAGATTTGCCGCGCAGCGTGTCGGATGCCGCAACTTTTTACCAGGCCGAGGAGGGAAGCTCAGCAGAGAAGTTGTTCTGGACCCAATATACTGGGACCGAACACCTGGTGCCTATGAGCGACCAGCTAAAGCAGCTGGTTGAGCTACACAAGGCGGACGAACAGGCCATGAAGGGCCTTATAGTCCGGCTGTGGCCTGGCGACGCCCTTTCGAATAGCTACTTCGGCCTGTTGAGGCGGCTTGTGGATGCCTGCCCATGGCTGGAAGTCGTCAAGCGGTCCGTCTGCATCGAAGGTGCACGCCGGGCTTTCGCCCGTGTGAAGGTGCAATGGGCCAAGCTAGATGTCATGAAGCTGATCAAGGAAGGATCGCCGCAGGGCAAGGAGCATCGCACCCCCGAAATTTATTATGAGGGTGTCCTGAAGGGTGCCCGTCTTGTAGTGGACGAATGTCCAAAGGATGTAATATTTGAGTAAACTTGCTCGTGTGATCCTGTATGATGAAAACTTGTTTCATATGCGCTATGCAATGCTTGTTTGAATTTAAAATATTACCTTCTGTTTGGCTGTTTATCTAATCTGAGAGATGGCTAGTCCTCGGCTTCTGCCCCCATGCCGCGAGTGCTGGGGTGTTCGGGATAAACCTGAGCACTCTTGTTCCCATTCTTGGGTCCTTAGAGGGAGGTGCTCAGCACAGCGAACAAGGCAACCGGACTAATAACGCTTTATCACTCTCACTTAGCCATAGAATTCTATAATTTTAAATTTCGGCGAAGCCCCTGGTATTCGGAAGGCCGAATTCGGGGCGCGATACACGCCTTTAAGCCGAACAGGACCGGCTCCTCACTCTAAGCGGCATAAGTCTTTAGGGACTCGAAACCTCGCCGAACAGCGACCAGTCTCTCGCCTTATCATGACAGTCATTTTTAGCTTTCTCTACTGAGGTGCTTAGCCCAGCAGAACCGAGGCACAATCGCAGTAGTTCTCCTAGCGCTACCTTAGCTGATAGAGCGGAACGTAAGGTACCAAAACATAGGAGCCGGGCAAACCCAACATTTGACCAACGACATGATTCGGAGCTGATGCATATAATGCTATAAGTTCGGGGTGCCGCACTTGTGAAAGTGTTCGGACTTCTCACACCATAATGTGGGGTATTTAAGCCCCTGGTGTATTGGCCGTACCAAAGTCTACGGTTGCAAGGCGTCATTAATGAACACACACACATATATATAACAAGAATGCAATAGTAGTCGTAATGTTATGCATTGTTTATTCAAAAAGGTGCGTTAAAGCAGAATGATACAGATAGTGCGATAAGCAAAAAGTAGGACTATGTCCCTTCCAAGGGCAAGCTGAGGAATAGTATTAAAGCAAATATTTCACTCGTTATCGTAATCCACCTGGAAGATTCATGGTGTGACGTAGCTTTCTGCCTCCTTGGTTGCTGCATCATGTGTTCGGCAATCATGCTGCCGGACAGGGTTTCCAGAGATTAAAGTCCTGAAAGAGAAAAATAACAAAGCGGGAAGCCCCTAGTGTGGTTTAAGCCGCGTATTGGGACGTGCCGTAGTTGTGCCCCCCTCCCCGCCTGTGCCCATGGTATTTTTAATGCGTAATTATGTACGCGTGGCACGAATTTCGCCGTTTGGCTTGGTCCGGAGTGGGGGCCGCATTGCTACGCGAGCTCAGATCGTGCCAGGCGGTCTAGTTGCCGATTACTCCGAGCGCGCTTGAAGGTGTCCGGGTCTTGAAACGCCGAACTGGTGGATTGCCTTGAGAGGCTGCTTTGCACTTCTGCTGCGAGGGCCGCAGTGTGCTCCTCCATGCGGAGAGAGCGCTCTGAGTTTCCTTTAACTATGATGACCCCCCGAGGTCCTGGCATCTTGAGCTTGAGGTATGCATAATGCGGTACCTCATTAAATCTCGCAAATGCGGTTTGCCCGAGCAGTGCATGATAGCCACTGCGGAACGGGACTATATCGAAGATTAATTCTTCGCTTCAGAAGTTATCCGGGGATCCGAAGACCACTTCCAGTGTAATTGAGCCTGTGCAATGGGCCTCTACACCTGGAATGACGCCTTTAAAGGTCGTTTTCGTGGGTTTGATCCTTGAGGGGTCTATACCCATTTTGCGCACTGTGTCCTGATAAAGCAGGTTCAGGCTGCTGCCGCCATCCATAAGGACTCAAGTGAGGTGAAATCCGTCAATGATTGGGTCTAGCACCAGTGCGGCGAATCCGCCATGACGGATACTAGTGGGGTGGTCCCTGCGATCAAAGGTGATCGGACAGGAGGACCATGGGTTGAACTTTGGGGCGACTGGCTCCAACGCATATACGTCCCTGAGTGCACGTTTCCGCTCCCTCTTGGGGATGTGGGTTGCGTATATCATGTTCACCGTCCGCACTTGTGGGGGGAACCTCTTCTGTCCTCCGGTGTTCGGCTGCCGGGGCTCCTCTTCGTCATCACTGTGTGACCCCTTATCTTTGTCTTCGGCAATTAACTTGTTGGCCTGCTTGAACACCCAACAATCCCTGTTGGTGTGGTTGGCTGGCTTGTCGGGAGTACCGTGTATTTGACACGAGCGGTCGAGTATACGGTCCAAACTGGACGGGCCCGGAGTGCTTCTTTTGAATGGATTTTTCCGTTGATCGGGTTTAGAGCCTTTGAATCCGGCATTGACTGTCGTATCCTCGGTATTGTCGCTGTTAATGCAGCGCTTATGTTTTCTGCGACGTGGCCTGCTATTGACGTCCTTGGAATCCGAAGTACCATGGTTCTTTGATATGTTATTACTGTGAGCCAGCCAGCTGTCTTCTCCCGCACAAAAGCGGGTCATGAGTGTCGTGAGGGCTGCCATAGATTTCGGCTTTTCCTGACCAAGGTGCCGGGCTAGCTACACATCGCGGATGTTGTGTTTGAAAGCTGCTAGGGCCTCTGCATCCGGACAGTCGACGACTTGATTTTTCTTTGTTAGGAACCGAGTCCAGAATTGCCTGGCCGATTCTTCTGGCTGCTGAATTATATGGCTCAAGTCATAGGCATCTGGTGGTCGCACATAAGTGCCCTGAAAGTTGTCGAGGAATGCGGCCTCCAGATCTTCCCAACAGCTAATGGACTCTGCTGGCAAGCTGTTAAGCCAATGCCGCGCTGGTCCTTTGAGCTTTAGTGGGAGGTATTTGATGGCGTGTAAGTCATCACCGCGGGCCATGTGGATGTGGAGGAGGAAATCCTCGATCCATACCGCAGGATCTGTTGTGCTGTCGTATGATTCAATATTTACGGGTTTGAAACCCTCTAGGATTTGATGATCCATGACTTCGTCTGTGAAGCATAAGGGGTGTGTGGCGCCTCTGTATTGGGCTATATCGCGACGCAGCTCGAATGGGTCTTGCCCGCTGTGTTCGGCCCGGCCGAATTTACTTTTACTGTATCCGGCGTGACGTTTATCGTCTTGCATAGTGGCGCGCCCTCGTGATCCGTAGATCGATCTTGCATGTCTGGCGTATTTCCCCATGCCTTTTTATTTGAATGGTGTCAGGGTGCAGGCTGAGCTTTTGGCTGGAATGCCTCTCTATCGCGGCCACGGGGTGGCCGATCAGCCGCATCATATGCTTCTTCCTCCAGTCGGGTAGCAACCTGCATTTTGGGTAACTTTTGGAGGGGCGTTCGAGTTTAAATTCCTCGGCCGCCAGGACTTCAGTCCATCTGTCAGCTAGCAGATCTTGATCAACTTGAAGCTGCTGCTGCTTTTTCTTAAGGCTATTTGCCATGGCTATAAGCCGGCGCTTGAAGCGCTCTTGGTCGACGGGATCCTCTGGCACGGCGAATTCGTCATCGTCAAGGCTTGCCTCGTCTTCGGAAGGGGGCATGTAATTATCATCCTCCGCCTCTCCATCTGCCGCTCTCTCTGGAGGGCTGGCTCCTCCATCCTCCTGCTCTAAATCTTGCTGGAGAGGATTGTTGCCATCTTCGGCACTTTCCGGAGTGTTATTGTCTCCTATGTCGGTATCAACACTTTTGCTTTGGCGGGACTTAGAGCGGCGCCGCTGACGTCGGTGCTTGGGTTGCTTCTTGGAGGGGTCATCCTCCACTATCTCGTCACCATTACTTTCTTTGGATGTATCCACAATGTATATATCGTATGATGATGTGGATGTCCAATGCCCTGTGGGCAGTGGTTCCTCTTCGTCTCCCGCATCGTCGTCCATACCGTCGATGTCTTCGGAGTCGAAGTCGAGCATGTCGGTTAAGTCGTCGAAAGTGGCTACTAAGTGGGTGGTGGGTGGGCAGCGAATTTCTTCGTCGTCCGTGTCCCAATCCTGTCGGACATAGTTCGGCCAGGACCCTCCTGACAAGGAGAGAGACCTTAATGAGTTCAGTATGTCGCCAAAGGGAGAGTGCTGAAAAATATCCGCGGAGGTAAACTCCATGATCGGCGCCCAATTGGATTCGCTAGCAACGGGCGCAGGCGGCTCAGAGTCCATGGCCGGAGAAGGATCCGGCAGTCTGACAACACAGCTCTTGTGCAGGGTAAGGTCGATGTTCGGCTCGATCGCGCGCTGAGGGTAAGGCCTCCGTGGCGGGGTCCATCCACCCGTCCATGGACGGCGCAACTGGCTTCAAATTGAGGGTCGGAGGGGCTGCCGGTGCGATCTCCTGAACACTGTCTGATGGTAGAGCTAAATTGTACTCATCGTGACCGTGTGATGCACAAGGTAGAGGCTCGAATCCGTCGAAGATCAAGTCTCCACGGATATCGGCCGTGTAGTTTAAGCTTCCAAACATGACCTGGTGGCCAGGGGCGTAACTTTTGATCTGCTCCAGATGGCCAAGCGAGTTGGCCCGCAGTGCGAAGCCGCCGAACACAAAGATCTGTCCGGGGAGAAAAGTCTCACCCTGGACTGCATCGCTATCGATGATCGTAGGAGCCATCAAGCCTAACGGCGACGACACAGAGGAACTCTCAATGAAAGCACCAATGTCGGTGTCAAAACTGGCGGATCTCGGGTAGGGGGTCCCGAACTGTGCGTCTAAGGCGGATGGTAACAGGAGGCAAGGGACACGATGTTTTACCCAGGTTCGGGCCCTCTTGATGGAGGTAAAACCCTACGTCCTGCTTGATTAATATTGATGATATGGGTAGTACAAGAGTAGATCTACCACGAGATCAGAGAGGCTAAACCCTAGAAGCTAGCCTATGGTATGATTGTATGTTATTGTTCTGTCCTATGGACTAAAACCCTCCGGTTTATATAGACACCGGAGAGGGTTAGGGTTACACAAGGTCGGTTACAAAGGAGGAGATATCCATATCCGTACTGCCTAGCTTGCCTTCCACGCCAAGTAGAGTCCCATCCGGACACGAGACGAAGTCTTCAATCTTGTATCTTCATAGTCTAACAGTCCGGCCAAAGGATATAGTCCGGTTGTCCGGAGACCCCCTAATCCAGGACTCCGTCGCCAAGCGTTTACTCTTGTCTACTTACATGCCACAAGTTAAATCTAGCAACAAGAACAAGAAAGATTCTTCATCTAGTAGTAACAACAACCATGCTAAATTCAATGTTGTTGCTTCTAGTAGCTCTCTTGATTCGACTAATGATTCTCTTAGCCAAGTTACACTTGAGCAAGAAAATAGCTTATTGAAGGGAATTATAGAGAAAGGTGTTTACAAGAGCCTTGCCAGAAGTAAGCAATTTGAGGAAATTGTACGCAAGCAAGGAAGACACCGGAAGAATCAAGGTGTTGGTTTTGAACGAAAGTTCAATGCCAATGGAGTTGAGTGGGAAGAAGATCAATACCCCAAGAGGAAGTTTGTTCCTCAACAAGAGAAGTATGATCCTACTTCTTTCAAAGGAACACAATCTCAAGATGATCTTCCACCACAAGACCACAAGCAAAAAGGCAAGGACAAGCTTCAAGAGGAGATTGATGCATTTGAAGAAGCTCCTAAGGCCTTGGTCAAGTGGGTTCCCAAGACTACATCAAGTTCTACTTCATCAAGTACGACTACAACCCCAAGGGTTCCCATCAAGATGGTGTGGATCTCAAAGAAGAAGAACTAGAGAGTTCTTGAGGGTGACTCCGCCAACATACTTCACTCATATCATTTTGGCGAGGACAAGTGCAAACAACTTCCATATCTTGCACTAGTTCAAGGAGTCACAAACCCTCTTGTTGGTAAGACAAGGGACAAGGTAATCTAATGCTTCCATGGACATCATCTTATGTACACATCACTCTATGGATATGGATATCCTTGTTTGTTCCTTGTGGGACTAACCCATGTAGGTATTGAATGTGCAACTCATTCCAAAGGATTGCTCCGAATGATCTACATCAACATTGAGCATCCACATCTTCGACACCTACATGAAGTCATCATCGACAAAACCCAAGGTTAGTTCATCCCTCTTAGGGGGGATATCACATCTAGGGGGAGCTTTACTCTAATCAATTGAGCTAAAGCAACTCTAATGGTGTGAACACAACAATGCTTTATGTAAAAGTGGTAAGCCCACTTGTGCTTAAACGATGAGTATGACCTATGATCAAATGTTCTCATTTGACTCCTAAGTCAATATACTCATATATAGATGACCTAGTCATCGCCAATTGCTTGATAGATGCTAGAGTGTTTGTGCATGCTTCATCACATATTTCATTTGCCATTTTAATTGTGTGAGCATGTTGGTTGCATATTTTACTCATTCGAGGACATCCATTTGTTGCCTTGATTGTTTGGCCTTTTCTCTTTTGCCAAATGGATGGACAAGAATGCCTAAGAACTCCCTCTAGCTATCTATGCTTTTCTCGTCTCAAACTCTATTCATGCTACATCACAAAGTTTGAACAAGTCAGATTCTAACCACTCTGTGTGAGGAGCACTCGGAGTTCCCAATTCGTCATAGACTTAAACTTCCAAAACCTCTTTGTGTATTTCGGTCTGACCGATTCATCCTTTTCGGTCCTACCGAGATCACTTAGTTGATCTAGGTTTTCAATCTCGCTGCAACCGATTAGAACCTTTCAGTCACATCGAGTTGCAGTAACTGCCTGCAGTTTTGCATCTTGGTGCGACCGAGTTGTTCCACTCGGTCACACCGATAGGGTCAGGTTATATATACTGACGGGTCAAATTTTGGAAAAAATTCCGAAACCTCTTCGCCCTCACATAACCTACTCTGCCTCTTCGGGTCTTCGGATCATCCTCTCATCGCCAGCGACCTCCCGCCGCTGGTCTGCACCGCCGTCAACGGCAATCTGCGCCGCCGTTGCCGCCGTAGCAAGTTCGCCGCCGAACTAGGGTACGAACTTGATCTTTGTGCTAATCCATAACTCTGATTCTTAGCACATTGCTTTTCCATGATTCTTCCCACGAACGAAATCATCCTGTCCAGCGAAAATGTCCTGTAGATTGGTTTTGATTTGAAAATTTAGGGTTAGGTCTCCGCCGAGTTCATCTCGGACCGACCGAGTTGTAGAAATCGGTCTCACTGATTTGGCTTAGGCCATTGCACATGCGTTTTCGGTCTGACCAAAAATTGCAAATTGGTGTGACCGAGTTCAATTCTCTGTGAAACCCTGGCAGTCTCGGTGCCACCGAATTGTGACTCGGTCTGACCGAGTTCACTAGTTTAGGTTCCAAAAGCTGCTTCGGTATCACCGAGTTTACAAATCGGTAGTTCCGAAATGATTTCTGTGAAGAACTAAAACTAAGTTTTTCGGTTAATTGTTTTGAAAAACTCCTGTACTTTGTGATGCTCATGTTCTCTACCTCATCTATAATCTATTCACAGGGTCTGCTGACAGTTTGCTTGCAAGATGTCTGACCAAAGTGACAGCCAGAACAAATCTGAAGAACAGGTTCAACTGAGTGAGGGCACTAGTCCCTCCAGCTCTTCTGGTGATGGAAGCGGGGGCACTCCAAGTAACTTGCCAAAGGCAGCTACCAGGACACGGAAGAAGAAAACTTTTGATTCAGAGGATGAAGATTACGTGGCTGTTGAGGATGAGGCCACTTCAAAGAAAAAGGTACTGAAAAAGGAGTATGGCTCAGCTGCTATAGTCAAGCCAGGGATGCATAAGAAGGCACCAGCAAAGAGAGTCCCCATGTCTAAGGCCAGAGCATCCACTGCTAAAACCTCCAAGCCATATGAAGAGGCAGTTGGAGAAGGAAAGAAAAGGAAGGAAAGGGTCAAGAAGACCACTGCCAGAGTGCTTGGAAGATCATCAATTATGAGAGATGATGATGAAGAGGAAAAGGATGATGCACCAGCACCCAAAGCACAAAAGCTCATGGGAGATGCAATCAGATCAGAGGCTGCTCCATCTAAGCCCAAAGCTGCTCCCAAGGCTACTGCTCTAGCTCAGAAGCCTAAACCCAAGAGAAGCACTAGAAACATTCCTGCTGAGGAGAAAAACAAGGCCCCAGTGCCTGAAGCTGCTGAAGAATATGAAACTCAAGTGCTAAGGAAGCTGAAACCCAAGATCCCTGACCACAATGATGCACATCCAGTTGCAAAAAACATGAAAATCAGGAAGGATGCAGGATGGAGACTATGGAGACACTCCGATCCATATGCTATCAGGAAGAATTGCTGTGGACTACAAGTTTCACACCAAGGAACAACAAGATTTTTATGAGACGGTGTTGCTTGACAAGAAGCCCATTGTGTGTGACATGAAATAGGTTGACTAGGAATACATCCAAGAGAATGAGGATCACTATCCAGGTGTCTATGACAGCTTCAAGGCATGTGGAGTTGATGCCTTTGTGGCCCAGAAGCTCACCAAGTGGAACAATGAGCTGATCATGCAGTTTTACTCCACTGCCCACTTCTACCCATATGGGAAGCTTGTTTGGATGTCTGAGGGTACCAGGTACCAATCTTTTGTTGATGAATTGGCTCGGTTGATCAATGCCCCAAAAGAAAAGTGAGGATGACTTGGATATTTATGCTGAAACGAAGAAAGACCACAACACAATGGCCAACATGTACAAAGAGATCCCAAATGTTGCTTTGGATACACATAAGTTTGGATCTGTCCACTACTTGTTGTCTGGTCTGCCTACCATAAACTGGATTCTAAGGCACACACTGCTACCCAAGTTAGGTGATCACAAGATGATCAGAGGACATGCTATAGACTTGCTGCACATATTTGATGTCCCACAGAAGTTCAAGGTCATGAGTTTGATTGTTGAGACAATCAAGAGGACTGCTGCTGACCAGAAGAGAAGCTGTGGGTATGCCCCACAAATTCATGAGCTCATCAACTCAAAGATGGGCACAGGCACATATCTTTTGGATAAGGAGCACCTGCCCATATATCCTCAATTTGAAGACAACACTATTGTCATGGATGAAAATGAACCATCTTCAGCTCAAGCACATGAAAAGAGAGAGAAGGCAAGGGCAGAGAAAGCTGCAAAGATGCCAACTGTAGAAGAGGCATCTCAGGTATTCTTGAAGAGTAAGCAAGACCACCTTGGATATCTGATCCAATCCACCCTGAGGATTGAGAAGGGCTTGGCCACCCTGACTAAGAACCAGGAGAGTTTGGAGAGGATCGTTGAGCAGAAATTCTATGATCTGGATGTCAAGGTAACTGAGATCCAAACTGCAGTTGAGCAACTTCAGGAGAAAGCAGAGGAGAGAAAGGGAAAGTCTACCACTGATGCTTTCAAGCAAGTGCCACGAGGTCCAAGGTCTGCTGCAGTGCCCGTGACAGATACTCGAGCTTCAGTGTCAGCACCAGCAGCTACAGCTCTAGTGCCACCTCCAGCATCCACTCCATCAGCTCCAACTACTTCATCGGAAGCCTTCGTTCTTGGAGTTCTCTCTACACCACCTCCCGAAGATCAAGCCTGAGAGTCGTTTAGCACTGTGCATTTTTGAACTTTTTGGTAACTTGTTGCCAAAGGGGGAGAAAAATGTATAGATCATAGGCTTCGAGAGAGAGTGTTTTTTTTATCTCTCTTACTATTTTGGTTGAACTTCTTTATTAAGTGCTTGTGTGAGATACTTTATGTCCTTGTGAGATACTTGTTGATCATGTGTTTGATCATATGCTACCCTTAATGTTTGGTTGAATGATGATATCCGTTATATTCCTTATATGATCATTCACTTGCTTGGTCATGAGTGCATGCTTTTAATCTCTATCATTTTGAGGGCTCCACCAAGATGTATGTAACATGAAGAGTAACCCATGATCCTAATCGATTGTGCATTTGCATTCAAAAGCAAATTTTAAATAATGCACAAATTTAGGGGGAGCTCTTGCTTATCACATACTTCTCAAAGCGACGATGTCTTTTCAATCCTATTTATCATTTGTCGAAGCTTTGATCTATATGTTGTCATCAATTACCAAAAAGGGGGAGATTGAAAGTGCAACTATCCCTGGGTGGTTTTGGTAATGCCTAACAACATATAGTTCATTGAGCTAATGCTATTTGAAGATAAACATTTCAGGAAAGCTCAATGATTGGCATGGTATGGATGAGAAAAGTGGATCCCTCAAAATTCTAAGGACAAAGAATTGGCTCAAGCTCAAAGCTCAGGACTCTACATTTTTCATTTTAAGTGGTCCAAGATCACATTGAGTCCATAGGAAAAGCCAATACTATTAAGAGGGGATGAGGTGTTGCTTAATGAGTTTCTTGCTCAAAGTGCTTAGTGATATGCTCCAAAAGCTCTCAACTACTTTCTCACATCCACATATGTCCCAAACCAAAAGTCAAACTCAGCCCCACCAAAACTTTCTATCCGGGGCCACCGAGTTCAGTTGACATTTTTTTTTGAAAAAGAAAGTTGGCTCAAGGCCAACTTTATATTTCAAAACAGGTATAGAAACCTGTGAAAGTAACTTGTTACATTAGGCTTGTGAAATGCACCCAGGTGCAAGATCACAAGGAAGAAAAGGTTGGGAAGGGGGAGGAAGACTACAGGGGCAAGGAGGGGACAACCAACAACAGAGCTGGCAGATTTAGCCAGTAATTAAAGTGCACCAAGAGAGGAGGTCAGTCTTGTCTTGCTGCCTGCTTGCCCTATTATTCCATAACCGAATGAGATCAGCTGCATAGGACTTGATATATGGCTCGGACCATAGTTTTGAATGAAAAATTCGATCATTGCGGGTGTGCCATGCAGAAACAGCGCAAGCAGCAAAAGCCACATTCCATTTGCGCCTAAAATGCAACCACCTACCAGCTTCTTCGACAAAGGAAAGGATGTCGGAGGATGCATGCGCCAGGGAGCCCAACCCCAAGGTGTTCCATAAAACAGAAACTTCCTTGCAATGCAACACAAGGTGACCAACGCTCTCCAACCCAGGGTGGGTATCGCAGTCAGCAAACGGAGCGATGGCAGACCAACTTTTCCTAAACATGTTGTCCCTGGTGTTAAGCCTTCCCCAGAAAGCTAACCAAAGGAAAGTTCTATGCTTGAGGGGGATTAACGAGTCCCAAATCCATGATTCTGCCGCGCACTTGACCCCTCGGAAGGTGAGGAGCTGATAATAATAACTGGTGCTTATGCGGTTCCCTGTCAGTAACGGTTGTCGAACATCCTCGACTGCATCGTGAGGGGCCACCTCTTGGATAATTTGATGGAGGGTCATTAATTCTGATGTGGCTGCATGGGTTAGGTTTGGGTGGAGCTGCACTGCCCAGGATCCATGACTGAACTGGGACCGAACGGAGCAGGTTGGCCTTCTGGCAAAAGAGAAGAGCACCGGGAAAATCTGCCTCAACCTGCCAACCTGGAGCCACTGATCATGCCAAAAAGAGACTAGGTCACCAGAGCCCAGCACACAACGTGACGAGTTGATCACCAGAGGAATGTGCTCCTTGAAACCCCTCCACATGGCTGTGTCTCTGCTGCCTGAACTGTGAGGCATGGCATTCTTACAATATTGTGCGGTGAAGCATTGGTAGCACGGGACTTCGGAGAATTGCAGAATTTTAGTGACGAACTTGCAGAGCATGGCCTGATTGTGTGCATGTAGGTTGCGGACGCCCAAACCCCCATTCGCATGAGGTAGAGTAACTTTGTCCCATGCCACAAGGCACTGACCCGCTTTGACCTTGTTTTTGCCTTGCCAGAAGAAAGCGCGCAACAGACTGTCTAAAGCATCAATGGATTCCTTAGGCCAGGGGAAACATGGCATGAGATAGCTAGGGATGCCAGCAAGAACGGAATTAATGAGGGTGAGCCTTCTACCCATGGAAAGGAAGGTAGCCAACCAACCAGACAGTCTCCGATCCACCTTATGAATAACAGGAAGCAACATGCCATGCGTGAGCTTATGCAGAGACAGTGGCAACCCGAGGCAGGTGCAAGGAAAGGCCGAGACAGGGCAGCCGAGGAGCTGGGCAATCTCATCAGCCACACACGCGTCCATAGAGACAGGCATGAGCGTGCTCTTGTGATAATTGATCGTCAGCCCAGAGAACTCTGAGAAACAGGTGAGGATGCTCTTGATGACGGACGCCTGCTGCAAGTCACCCCGAAACAGTATCAACATATCGTCTGCATACTGCAGTACTGGGAAGAAACTATCCGAACCAAGGGGATGTAGCAGAGTACCCTCCTGGAAGTGCCACTGCCAGAAACCCTAGTCTTTTCGGTCTCACCGATAGGGATCTCGGTCTCACCTAGATGGGATTGTAATCTCTCTGTTTCCCTTCATAACGTTTCGGTCCAACCGAGATGAGCGATTGGTCCCACTGAGATTGCAATGCAAACTCTCTGTTTCCCTTTCGTAATGTTTCGGTCCAACCGAGATTGCGAATCGGTCCCACCGAGTTTGCCTGACCAACTCTCTGTTAGTCCATTACCAAAATCGGTCTCACTGATTTTGTGTAATCGGCCTCACCGAGATTACGTTATGCCCTAACCATAACAAAATCGGTCCCACCGAGTTGACATGTCGGTCCCACCGAAAATCCTAACGTTCACATTTTGAACTAAATCGGTCTGACCGAGTTTCATGATTCAGTCCCACCGAGTTTGGTGATTTGTGTCTAACGGTTAGATTTTGTGTGGAGGCTATTTATACCCCCTCCACCCACTCTTCATTCATGGAGAGAGCCATCAGAACATGCCTACACTTCCAACATATATTTTCTGAGAGAGAACCACCTACGCTTGTGTTGAGGTCAAGATATTCCACTCCAACCACATAAATCTTGATCTCTAGCCTTCCCCAAGTTGCTTTCCACTCAAATCATCTTTCCACCAAATCCAAATACTGTGAGAGGGAGAGAGAGAGAGTTGAGTGTTGGGGAGACTATCATTTGAAGCACAAGAGCAAGGAGTTCATCATCAACACACCATCTATTACCTTTTGGAGAGTGGTGTCTCCTAGATTGGTTAGGTGTCACTTGGGAGCCTCCGTCAAGATTGTGGACTTGAACCGAGGAGTTTGTATGGGCAAGGAGATCACCTACTTTGTGAAGATCTACACGAGTGAGGCAAGTCCTTCGTGGGCGACGACCATGGTGGGATAGACAAGGTTGCTTCTTCGTGGACCCTTCGTGGGTGGATCCCTTCGTGGACTCGCACAACCGTTACCCTTCGTGGGTTGAAGTCTCCATCAACGTGGATGTACGATAGCACCACCTATCGGAACCATGCCAAAAATCTCTGTGTCTCCAATTGCGTTTGCACACTCCAAACTCCTCCCTTTACCTTCATATGCAATTGTTTTACTTTCCGCTGCTATACTCTTAGAATTGCATGTGTAGGTTGATTTCTTGACTTGTGCTAAGTTGCTAAAATCTGCCTAGAACTAAAATTGGGAAAAGGCTAGATTTTTATTTGGTCAAGTAGTCTAATCACCCCCCCCAGTCTAGACATACTTTCGATCCTACAACACCCCACCATTGTTGAGCTCCATCGACATGGCCACGGTAGTTGTGGGCCTCACCCGAGCCCTGCATCGTGCACCTAGTGCAATCAGGAGCATGACGCA